>NC_083459.1:7078521-7378715 GCF_023558535.2 Drosophila nasuta | reverse complement strand
TTACAATTTAATGCGCTTTGTTTCGACTCTCGCATTGCAGGCTTAGTCAAGATTTAAATGAAATTACTTAAATGACATGTTCAAACTGGCACCCAACCCAAATCCCCCTTTCCTTCGCGCTCTCTCATTAAAACTGTCGCCCGTTAAAACGCTTTTGGTTAATTAAAATGCCATCCGAGCTGACATCCATCTGCATGCGAGCTCATACACAGGATTAGGGTCCTGAAGCAACAAAAAAAGGATACAAAAGCGGCTTAACGCTTCGATTGGCCATCAATCATTAGCAAATGAGTGCGATTGAGTGCGTCTTCAACATGTGTGTGTGTGTGTCCCACTTTCAATCAACTCTTTCATTGACCCATCAAGTTGCCTTCCAAATTAGCGTTGCCTTCATGCAATCAACAGCAGGGCTTGTGCTTCAATCAACTCAAGGCACTTCAATCATTCGGCTTGCACTTGATTAAGCTGAATTCGCATAACCATCTTTCAATTGTTGACAATAAATTGTTTGAACAAGTCATTTTATTGCATACATTAATCTGGCAGTAGAATATATAAAACGGAAATTCTTTTCCATAAATTATAGAAATTTTGTTAAGTAACAAATAAAATGCGTTGAAAAAGTGTTTATAAATTCATGATTGATATGTCAAACTACATGTTTATTCATAAATTCATAACTTGTTTGAATGCTTGCTAAACGTTTTAGTATTCGGAATTTAGAACTACTCGTAATTTGATTATATTTTCAAAAGCTCTCTAAGAATTTGACCTAAATTTAGTTCTACTATTTTCCTGTAATAAACATGCATGATATAAATAATAAATAAAATGCGTTGAAAATATGTTTTAAAATTCATGTTCAATGTATTTATTCATAAATTTATAACTTGTTGTCAGTGACTGCTAAACGTTTTAATATTCAGAATGTTTAAATAATTTCATAATATTTCCAAAAAATTTACTTAAATGGAATAATACTATTTTGCCATAACAAACATGTGAATCATTGGCTAATTAATATAGATTTTGATTAAAATTAAAAAATAAAATGTGTTGCAAATATAATTATGAATTCGTAGTACATATAGTTATTTATTAATCCATAACGTTTTAGTATTTAAAATATAGATCTTCTTTGATATATAAAACCTTATATTCATTTTATTTAAACTAAAATATAGACATATTTTCAAATAGTAAATAAAATGTATTTATAAATGCACGATTTCATGAAATATAATATTACTATTAAGGCATAATCAACATAAATATGACTGATTAATATTGAAATATTTTAAATCATTAAATAAAAGTGTTTATAAATTCATTATTGATATATTTCTTCTTCAAATCATAATTTTTTGTGAATGATTACTTGGATATATTTTGGTAACATTTTGAGTTAATTTCTTATCTACTGAATGAAATAAAATATTACACTTTGAATATTAAGCTAATCGTAATTTATATTGAGAAAGTTCTGCTGGCTGCCAAATGCAAGATTTGAGCTGCAAAGTGGCTTTGAAAACGTGCTTTCCATTAGCGCTTCGTGTTGCCAAACGAGATTCGCACAATTAGCCATTTTGACGCCGCCAAAGATAAAGCAAAGCGGACGGAGTTTGCTGCTGCTGTTGCCGCACAACTTCATTGAAAGTGTTTGGCCAAGTTCAGTGACAGGCCATAAGCTTGCGCTTTTATCTCTGGACTGCACTTCACTTCACTTTTAACAGCATCATGAAAGTTAACAAAGTGGCAAAGCAACTTGGCCGCCACCTGCCCAGGACAGCAGAGGCCTCTGTCTCTCAGTCTCTTCTCTTTCGCCGAGACATTTCAGCACAAAGCTTGCCACCCACAATCACTTGTCCCTCTCTCTTTCTCTTTCGTTCGCTTTCTCTCTGTTACACTTTCACTGTCTCTCCCACTCTTTTGCCGTCTGTCTGTCTATTCGAGCACTCGCCAAGGTAATTTATGCATAGCATAAAGAACCGCTGCACTTGGCAGCCATTGGCAAATGTAATCAGGGCGTTGCCTGCATCTCCTTTACCTCCTCTCCAGTCTTCTCCCCCTTGGAAACTACCCACACACACTCACAGACCCACACAGACACACTGCCCACAGATCCCTCAACTGCGCGCTGAGCTGCTGGCAAAATGCACTTGCAGGTCAAATGTTAAGCATTCATCACGGTGTGTGTCTGTGTGTTGTTCTCTCTGTATGTGTGTGTGTGTGTGTGTCTAGTGGAATAAATCGCAAGTTGTATCGCAAGTGAAAGCTCGCTCTGTTGCTACTTTCTGTTTCGTAGCCCAGCTTCGAGTTGCACTGAAAATCCATCAGATACTCATGCAATATAATAATTGATATGATAAATCGCTCTAAATAGCCAGCATAAAGGCTCAGGCGCTATTTCGATTTCCAATTGGCAGCTCTCGACTTTAAAATACTCTCTTTGACAGCTTAAACAAGAATTATAAGCAACATTAAAGCAAATCTGAATGCCTAAAGAAGATTCTTCGTATATTTAAGTTCTACAAAAAATGTTGGAATGTTTTTTTTATAAAAGTATTAAAGCTAAGCAAGCATTAATAAAACATTCAATAAAATACAGATAATAAAATAATTATAATAAAGGAAACATAATAAAATAAGAATTAATAAAGTTTGCAAATGTGTTAAAATTAAAATTTTATAAGAACAAATTACAGCATTTATTGTCAATTTAAAATTCTGTCTTTGACATATTAATAAAATTCAAGCAGCATCGAAATACTTGAAGAAGCAGCTTCTAATGCAACACAGTATTTTGTAAGTTCATTTGACAATTCAATATTACTCGGCAAAGCTCAGCTGGAATCAAGTTCAAGAAGTAAGCATTAAAAAAAATGAGCAAATGTGAAAGTAAAATGTGAAATTTTTTAATTTTCTGATCGATTTAATGCATCAATATGCATGATGAATAGAAAACTAAGTATCTTAAGTTGCATTAAAACTTGACACACTTATTATCAGTTAAAAAAAAAACTCTTGTTTTAAATTTAAAAAAAAATTGACTCCATAAAATATTTCTATATATGTATATCTAATAAGTTTTTGATTCGGCGCAATATTCTATAATTTATTTATTAATTTCTGTATTATTCGTCAAAGCTGAGCAAACGTGTAAAATGTAAAATGATTTAATTAAGTATTCAATCATTTTCTAATCGATTTCATGTCTAAATATGCACGATGTATAACAAAAATTGTCATATTTATTGCCAGTTTATTATGCGCAATGACACAGAACAATCGCACACACAATTTGTTTGCTAATTTAACCCGCAATTATGCTAGAGCAAACAATTGGCAATGCCCCCATTCAGCGGTAATAATTGCAATTGAATTAAGCATTGTAGATAACAAGATTATTGAAGATTTGATGAGCATTTGATTTGCAATCACAATGCAACTAGTTGAACATTACGTATACGTAATATAATATTGTGCAAACTGATGGCGCGTGCTTTATTAAACGAGTCATACAACAATTGACAACGAGCTGCCCAAAACAATGGCATCAATTACACATTTTAAACTGAGCATTACAAAAGTCAAAATGAACTCGTGCTCGTCTCGCGTCGCGTCGTTCGTCATTAATTGTGTTGCATTGACAATACCACATCCCTTCCAGCCACATCCCCTTCCTCCTCCGCCTCCGGCTCCGTCTCCGCCTTTGTGGTCGTGTATGTGTGTGTGTGTGTGTGTTCCGACAGCAAATTAAGCAGTTTTAATTACAATCAGGAAGCGCACACGCACAAGCGACAGCAACATAAATAGGCTTTACCGCCCGGTGAACTCAAATGTGGCACGTAGCCAGACTATATGAAGCATTAACCATTCATCAAAGTGCTCAATTCGCGACTGACAACACACACACACACACACATATGCACAGTGTTGTAAAGTGCGGCAAAGCTTGAATATATCAGATTTTATTACCTTCACCACAAATTGTCGACAGTTCGTCAGTCGAGCATACTCGACTATCTATCCATAGGGTAGGAGGATATTATAACTTTGTGAATGCAAGAAAAGTGTATAACAGAAAGAGGCATCTCGGACCCTACAAAGTATATATGTTCTTGATCAGCGTCAGCTGTTGACGCTCCATCTGTCCGGCCGCATGTGTGAACACCTAGATCTCAGAGACTATAAAAGATGCAGCTATGTTTTTGCTATGATATGTTTCCTTGCAGTTCAAGCTCGTTTCAAATGTTTGCCACGCCCACTTCCGCCCCCGCAAATCGATAAAAATTGAATAACAAGCGTAATATTAAAGGTAGAGCCGATATACAATAAGAATTATAACTTTTATAATTCCAGAAAATTTGGTTGCGATTAGATACAAATTTTAGAAGTTATTAATGAAATATTTTGTATGGGGAAAACGCCTATATTTGACACTGTATGGTATACTGTAAATGTAGTACTATCAGTATACCTAAAATAGCATTTAATATTATATAATTTTAGAATTTTTCGGTATTTTATTTTGACATATTTTAAAATGAATACCGCACTATTTTGCTTCTATCCATAGTCGAATATCTCACAGTCGAGCACACTCGACTGCTGCTTTCATTGTTGCTTTAAGTAGAATTTATTTACTAATTAGAGTATCTGCTAGTTGGGCATACCTTACTCAACTTTACGCTTTGTGAGTGCTGCTGCCATAAATTTGATATTAACATGTGCGCTCAATTCTTGCTTAAACTTTAATTTCAATTTCCGTGAAAAGTGGAAGCTGCTGCTGCTGCTGCTGCTCGCCCCCCTCGTGTTGTCGCTCAACAAGTGGGCGTGGTTCCTGGACATGGTCAATTGAGTCTAAAGTTTGCCTTAATTGCAAAAATGAAGCACATATAGTGCGAGGGCTCTGCCACAGCCACTGCCTCTGGCATAGTTGCAAGTTTCCAATCAATTTTTAATGAAATCAAAAATCGCAATTGATTGATTTTTTCTCTACATGAGAATGCAATTTATGTACTTTGGCAGCAAGAGAGCCCTCAGCGAAATGGACTTCAAAAAACTTGCACACAAAAGCAACGAAAATAGTTTAGTTCCGTTTTTGTTTTTTTCATTTTTGGAACGCCAGTGGCAAAGAGAGGTGAGATGGGGAGAGAGAAGAAAGGAAAGATGAGGATGGCAGGCAATGCGGCAATTAGAAACTCATCCACGTTAGCCACATCACATTTAATGGGCTCAAAGCAATCCAAGAGCCATTTGCCAGCAACATTAAAAGCCACTGAAAACACACATTAAAGCGATTACAGATAAAGTTGGCCCCCAATTATATTATAGCCAACCAAAATAGTATGCTTGCAACAAACGAAATACAACGGACTACACACGCATTCTACATTCAATTAAAATGGCATTTGTGTAGCGCGTTTTGCAATTAAATCGACACCAAATAAACAGCCGCTAAATATGCCACGGATCTTTAATACCCTCGACTCTCAGACTATTAAGTAAAATAGTCTGTAATCCATGCATTTTAAGGCAACAATCAAACGAATGCGTCACTCATAAAATTAAAGGGTATGTTAAGTCTAAATTTCGAATTACTCAACCAAAATAATCGCCATTCAAATTAAATAATTTTATTACCAAGGAAAATCCATTTTATCTGTATGTAAAAAAGTGTCTCAGATGTGTGTCGAAATATGAAGTCTAAATTTTAAATTAGCTATAAAATGAATTCATATTGTTAACAGTAAAAAACTATATGTAAAAAAGTGTTAAATTTTAATTTTACTTTACACAAAAACCTTTTCATCTATAATTATTCAATTTGGTTTCACACAAACAACATTTTTTCTCAGAGGTTTGTTAAAATTTAATCCAATTTTCATTTTAAAGGAAAACCATTTTACATTTGTATAGAAAATGTGTCATAAATTTATTCAAATTGAATTTAAATGTTACTCCAATTGAATTGTAAATTAGCACTTTCAATTTTGACTTCAACTGCTGTTATAGTCTGTTATACCCGCTGCAATCCATTCAAAATATTTGCCGGGTATTGCGTAAAGTGTAAAACTGACATTAAAGTGCGAAAGTTCGAAAGGCATTTGGCATTTAAGAAATCATTTAAATGACAGCGCTAATTGCTAATGAGCCAACGAAACATAATGGGCCAGAGTAGATGCGTCAATTGACCGACAGAACAGACGGATTCCAATTCCAATTCCATAGCCATAACAGCACTGAGTGAAAGACCATTCGATCGTTAAAATAATAAACAAATTATTGATGGGTCGCCAGCTGCGATTGCGTTTGTTTGTCTCTGGCCCAAATTGATCGCTCCTCAATTTGCTGATGAATTGCGGATCGATTTTACAGAGCATTTAAAAAGAGCTTAACAAAGTTCGTTTACGAAATTTAAATTGAAAACAATAAATACACAAAATATATATGGGGCAGCTGTAAATCTCAGTTTCCAAAGTTGCTTTGCAACATGGCTCGGAAATTAGTTTCTTAACTCTACGATCTGTGAGGCCTGGTCAACTAGAAGTAATATCTAATGCCAGTTGAGTGAGCTGTTTACGAGTCAACTTCATACCCTGTAAATAAAGTTGTGTGTGAATGGACACACAATATGGACCTACAATATAAATCGCATTGTCGGAGCAGTTTTTGTTTCAATTAGCTAATGCTGCGAAGCTTTTGTGTACATTTGTTGGTCAAACATTTATGCAGTTAGACACGTTACAACCGCACAACTGGAATACAAAATTCAATTTGAATGCTTCCAAGTTCCCTGCAGGCTAACAAAAAAAGCGGAAGAAAAAAAAAAAATAAACTGCAGCTGGCAAAACTTGCTCCATTGGCAAATGTTGGCAGCTGGCCGCAGGATTGTGTGCAGCTCGTCCAGCAAACTCTGAAATCGCCAGCCAAGTGAAATGTGTTATGCAAAATGTTTTTTGCGGGGGCGGGGCGGAGGAGTCGAAATTGCAGCGAAAGCGAATTCGATAAACTGTTGAAATGCTGCGTTTTGAGTTGTTGTCCATGGCAACGGCAACGTGTATATTCCTCATTGCCCATTCAATGTGCTAACTTAATTTAGTTTATGCTCTAAAGCATTGGCCACATTCCCCCTCCCCTTCCCCATCCCCTTCCCCTTTCCATACTCCTCTGCCTTCCCCATTTCCGTTCTAGATTCCTTTTCAGCTGGAAGTGCAGCCGCACCTTTCATTTGCTGCTGGTTTTGATTGTGGTTCTGCTCTTAGCCATGTTTTGCTCCCTTCTTTTACTTCCCATTCCTCCTCCCCAACACACACACCCCCAAGTATGTAGCACAAAAAGTTGCGCTCGCTTGGGGCAGAGGGAAGGCAGCTGCAAATTTGTCGTAAATATTAAAATTTTTCATACGTTTATGCAAATTTACTTTTGACAACTTTACTTCCTGTCGCCGTTGCCGGCGTCCTCATTGTCCTACGACTTAGTCGGTCCCCCTCTACCCCCCTTTGAGTCCCTTTTCAGCTGCTGCTGCTGCTGCTGCAGCATCGTTGTCGTCTCCGTTTCCAGCTCCGCCGACGGCTTCCGTAATGAGGCAGCTCTTGCAGGTGCCTCGACTGCTTTGCCACGTTGCTGTTTAAACACTTAACCAAGCGTGTGTGTGTGTGTGTGTGTGTGCAAGTGTGTGTGCCGTGCGTGCTTGTATGCCGGATGGAGAATGAGGAAAGAGGAGAGTGAGAGCAGGAAGATAGAGACCGGGGGGCGATGCTTTATATGAGAATTTATTAAGTTGAAATTACATTACAAATAATTTTCATATTATTGTAATGCATGCAGACAGATATTTACACACACCACACACACACACACACACCACACTCACATGGCTACACATGTAACTAGACATTTTGCCTATACAAATACTCTGTTTAGAAGGGGGCGTGTCACAGAGGCGTTTCGTAATAGCCGTGTAATATTTATGTAAATATGTAACTGTTGCCTCCCCCACTCAACTTTCTCGTCTGCCCTTTGCATGTATGTGTGTGTGCGTACATGTGTGTGTGTGTGTGTGTGTTTGTCACAATCTCGCATCCATTGCTAGCATCTGACTGCTGTCAGTCAAAGTCTCTCTTAGGCACTTGCTTATTTATTCATTTGCATGAAATGTTTTCATAAAGATTTTGATTTCATTTCATCCTACAAATATACAAAGTAAAGCAAGCAAACAAAAAAAAAAAAGATGAGCAACAAAAAAGCAAAGAATAAAATGAATTGTGATTGCTTGAGACGCGACTGAACGTTCGGTAGATACCCTGTAGAAAGGCTGCTATTGAATTGAGATTGAATAATTACCTGAATATGTATAATTCAACTCAACTGTAATACACGCAATTATATATTATCTGCATTTTTAGTTATTTAAAATAATCCATTTCAAACTGCGGAAACTCTTGAGTGCACTTGAATAGACACACGTCTGTTGTGTTTCGAGGGTCAAAAGAAAATAAGTTTTGCAAGCAAAGTCACTTGAGATGCAACCTTGAGATAAACTCACGAAATCCTATTCTACAATTGAGAACTTAATCCAACGCTTACTCACTCACTCACTCACAAGATCATCAATTAAAAGTGCACAATGAATCGCAACTTGCGACACTTTGATTAACTCAAATGCAACTACTTAATTTACATGACAAAAGCTCTGCTCTGTTGTGTGTGTGTGTGTAGCAAATACTTTGCAAAAGTCAATGATACCTCTTACAAGTCAGACTAAAATATTTAAATATTATAATAATTCACTTTATATACACTTTGTTAGTTAAGATTTACATTTGCAATAGATGCCACATTCAGATGTCAGCAGAGCAAACAAAAAAGCAAAAAAGCAAAAAGAATGCTCACAAAGAGACCGCAAGAAAATTGAACAGAGAAAATTGAGCCAGACAGAGAGAGAGAGCGAGAGAAAATAAATAGCTTGCGAGTTGACCAGTGGCAAACATTTTCCATGATTGCAATTAAAAGTGTGCTCAAAAGTGGGATTTGCAAATTGCAATTTATCGCAGTTGTTAATTTTGATTTTTATTACAATATTTTTGCAGCCCACGCTGGGCACATATTAATTAGTGACATTTTAAGCAGAGCGGCGGTTTAAGCCAAATATTTATCGAACTTTTGCAAAATGCATTTTAAATGCAACCAGGGAAATTGCATTTTCCTCTCTTGCCAATGCAAAAATCAAAAGCTCGAGTTCCAGATGACTATTTAAATACACTAAATTGACAAATAAAATACTTATAAATAAATATATATTCAAAAAGAACTGAATTTGAAAATACTTCAGGTGACAAATTCTTGCAATGTTTTGTACATTTTTCTTGATTCAAAAACAATTCTTTAAATGCGTTTTGCATAGAGTACAAAATCACAGAATTTAACAAAAAAAAATTCTGCAACTTTCTGTTGCACTTCTGCAGTTGTTGTTGTTGGTTGCAGCATTTAAAATGTGCAGCACGACGCAATGGGGCAGAAAGTAAATGCAACACCAACGCCTATGTGTGCGTGTGTGCGTGCGTGTGTGATGTGAATGCCCACGCCCACATTGCACGCTCGAATGGGGGCGGCGGCTGAATGGTTGAGTTTTGCATGAAGTGCGCCCACATTGCGCATACGCAGCGTTGGCCCTACAAGTTGTACAGCTGCCATTGTTGCTGTTGCTGCCCTGTTGCTGCCCTGTTGCTGCCCTGTTGTCGAGTATATACACATACATACATATATATATTGTATTGTTTTGTGTTTGTTTTCGGCTGCTGACACTGTTAAGGCAGCCGGACAAGTGTTGCATACTAAATGCGCCACACGGGATCTGCGGGCGGCATTCAGGAAGCAGCTGCCAGTCCAGAAGCAGACACAGAGACACTGAGCTACTATTGTTATAACAGACGCAACAGCAGCAGCAGCAGCAGCAGTTGCCTTGGCATTTATCACACGTAGCATTCTCTATTAACCACCTCTTTTTGCCTGGGCAAATAAGCATTGTTGCAAAACTTTTTGCCGAATTGCCATCGACTGAATTCTGTTGCACGCCTCGTGATTTTAAAGCTCTTTTCTGGCACGTTTCGTACTGCATTCACAGCAACAATAACAACAACAACAACACCAACACGGATCACCACAAACTGCATATTTCTGTATTGCTTAAAATCTCGCAGCAGGCGGAAATACTATATACTATATAGTTCTTATTGTTCAAAATTCTGCACACTTTTTGGCTGCCAAAGAAAATTTTGAATATTTTGCTATGCATCCGACAATAAAATGTCTTGGATTATTTTGCCACGCAGCACGCAAAATAAAATTCAATTTATCTAACTAAATGCATAGCCAGAGCGTAAACAATTAGTGTGAGAAGTTTCTATGCAAATACGTACATAATAACACTAACCCAGAAAATAACCTTGAACGTCGCTACTTGGATGATTTTCAAAGTTTGGTGAAAGGATACAGTGCAGGATGCGCTTCCGTTACTAACATTAACAGTCATGGAATTAGCGATGTGGAATATCAACAACATTACGATTATGCAGTAAATATTTAAAGTTCTTTTGTTTTAATATTTCAATTTAAATTTGAAGTAATTTGAAAAATAGTTAATTTGAATTTGGAATGCTGCGTTATTGGCCAACATTTTTATTGCATACTTTTAGGGTCAGCCAGATAAAGCAAATTAGTAGAAATTGTGCGTTTTTCACTGTTGCATACTTTTAGGGTGAGCTAAAACAGCGAATTGTTTCATTCAAATGCCTCCTATTTGGCCTTTAAGACTGTTGCTTACTTTTCGGGTCAAATATAATATTTAAAGTCAATCTTAAGTACCAATATTAATTATCTATTTGTGCGTGTAAATTATTCATTTTGATCACATCAATCCAGAAAAAAATTAGAATATATTTGAGAAACATAATTTAATTTTGCACGACTCTTTCAGTTGCATATTAATGTTTAAAAGAGGAGAAAATACTTAAGAGTATTTACATATATAGTATATTTTCTCTATGCGCTAAATAAACTACTGCATATTAATATATTTTCTTTTAAAGCACAACTAGTACTAATATTGGAATTTCATGGCAGTTTACTTTAATTACCAACTTCTGCTTCCGTAATATTTCTCTTTGTTCTGCCTGCCAATGACATGCGAAGACGAAACCCCTTTCCAAATGCACAATCTTTGGGCAGAATATTTACTATCACAGGTTGATCATCAATCATTGGGCACAACGATTACTGGTTGTTGAAGAGCATACTTCATACTCCCCTTCTCATCGTTGCTGTCACATACGCGTGCTGCGTAGATAAGCACTTCGGGGGGGGGAGGCAAAAGGAGGGAGCGTAGCTTATGCATTAGCTTCGCCTGCCACAAAATTATTTGCCATGCACGAAGGGGAACAAAGTTTCAAACCGAAAAAAAAAAACAGCAAATTATTAAAAACGGAAAAAGGAGGAAAACGAAGAGGAAAATTATGTACAAAACACAAATGGGGCGAGATGAGAATTGTGCACTTATATTGAATTTTAAGCTTGCTGACGATAAAGGCGAATGGATTTGAGCCACCTCCCGTTGACTAACACGCCAAATCATGCTCCCTACTTCCACCTACAAAGCAAACATCGCACCCCCTTTTTTTTGCAGTGTACTGGCTACAATGCCAAGCCAAGTTGGTTGTCTGCCAGCGACACGCTTCTTTGGTATTAGCTCTTCACCTTCTTTGCGTGTGTGTGTCTGTGTGTGTGTGTGTGTGTGTGTGTGGGTGTTTATTTGCCAACATGTGGCAAAATTATTTCCGCTCAAAAATCCACTTCCTGCCACACTTTTTGAGCCACACTCGCAGCGCGTCTTTTTCTGCGCTTTCCCCATCACTTGATGAATTTTTTTTTGTTTTTTTTTGGTTTTTTTTGTTTTAAGAAAATTGAAAAACTGCGCTTAAAGTAAATCACAGAGTGCCAGATTGTATACAGATTTGAGTACACTTGATGCCTGCTGATGACAATGAAGAGGCCTGAAACATAAAGCACACAGACGAATAAGAAGAACAATGACAACAAAAGGGCAACAAATGTGACTCTGTTCCTGTCACATTGTCACTTGAATTGAACACAAAGTTTTTGCTTTGAAATTTACCTAAAACTCCTTCATGTATTTCTGTATGTGTGTAAATATTGATGTGCATGTGAGTGTGCTCACCTGTTGACTGATTGAAACGCAAAGTAAGCAAAAGCAACATCCGCAGTTAACTCAAAGGACATTCTTTTGGCTGCGATAAGTCTACTTCCTGCTGACCCTTGACCCTGTAACCCAACTCCATGAACTGCCAAACACAACAACTCTTTCAAGCCTCCTTCCCCTCCTCCGCCTCCTACTCTCAGTCCTTTGTCGCGTTATCGCCATCGGAAGAGTTGTCCAATCTTAATCAGTTAAAATTAAAACTGAAAACAAAAAGATTTCACCCAACTGTGTATCAGTTTCTTTCCTTTGTCTGTGTGAGGCGCTCTTCTGCATGTGTGAACATGAGTGTTTCTATGTGTGTGGGTGTATGTGGGTAGTTTATTATTAAACAGCATTTATGCCATAGGCCATCTACGTGCCGGCAGCGTTCTCTGCTTCATCAAATCAACTTCCGTTCCCACTTGTCTGCCTCGGCTTTGTGAGGGGAAGCAACTGTTCTCGCTTGCGCGACAACTGTTCCCAGTATTAATTCTCTTAAATCCGCTCTTAATGCTTTGTGCCTGGGGAAGCATCTTTGCTTAGCCAAATATGCGCTACTTTAGAGACCTGTGAAATATAACAAGGTTGTAAAGTCGAACTAAAATTATAATATATATAATTTTTTTATTTTTAAAAGGTTAGATATAATCAAAATGAACACTAACATATATCTAAAGCACTAGCACCAAAGGCGCTCGACTTGATATATAATAATGTTTCTATATATTATATGCATATCATATTTTGGACCTGAGAAGTTTGGCATTAATTCTATTTTAATTCTGCCATTAAATCATTTCACGATCTATGACCTAAAGAGATGTTCCAACTTCCACTTAGTTTAACAATCAACAAATGAAAGTATGATGCAAGAGAAACTTTATTATTTAATTTTAGCATTTATAAATATTTATATATATTAATTTATTTCTTATTATAAATATAGAATAAACTGCTTTTATTTAAGGAGCTTCATCACGTCGACCTGTTCGGCTTATTCGGGAACACTTTATTACCCCTCGCTGGGAACACATTCAGTGGCAAAACTGTTCCCAAGCTAAGGAGAAATTCTTCTGCAATCAAAACATTCTACTCCCCAGCTGATTGTGAGCCATTGTCTTATCTGCAGCTAAAGTAACTCAATCATTTATCAAATTATTACATATGGGTTTTTCTCTTAAAGTTCGATGGGAACTACGAAACGCCTTATCAATCGCCTTATCGATCATGTTCGCTTCGTCAGAGCGGGAAAACCTGTTGAGCTGGCAAACCCAGTGTTGGAAGGAAGTTCACATAAGACCCCCGAATTAGCTAGTTTTGGGGTATCATGGCTGAATGTTATGTTATCTACTCGTCGTCAATTATTCACACTGACTAATTCTGTATTTCAGTTTTTTTTTTTTTGTGTATGCCACAATTTATTTGGTTTCGTACTTAATTCGAATTTAAATATTATTTATATGCAGAGATTATAATTAGTTTCTATTTGCTGTGGGATGACTTCACAGCTTCAGCTAAGTGGGAGTCTTCAAATTAGGTTGTTTACATTGAACTACAAGTGTTGTTACAAAATGTAGAAGAAGTGCATCAAAAAGTCACTTGAGTATTTTATTTGTTTACACCAATTATTGTAGTGGAACAAAATTAGCTGCGAAGTATTTGTGTGATAAGATTGTCACATAGTATAGGGTATTTAATCTTTCATAAACAAAACAAAGTCATTGTCATTGACACCCGCTCTAGCCTCCTCTCTGTTTTGTCGCTCTTTTTATTTATTTATCAAATGTTGTGGCCGCATAACACTCAAATTGGATTACGAAGCGATGCGTAATTGAATTTGTTTTTAATACCCTGTACTCTATCGCTTAACTGCAGAGCCTTTAAAATGAGCAACACTTTGGCAACGGCTGCCAACACTCGCTTAATAGGGATTTACACCAGGGTGTAACGCAGTCGAGCATGTCCAATTGGCTTCTAATTACATAGAAATTATTGCAATGGTCGCATTAATTGCATGCTTTTTGATTATTGTAATTACATAATTTGGCATTTAAATTTCACAAAATAAACCCCAATATTACAGCTCAGTTCAGCATTCCTCCCGATTTTTCTTAACTTCATTAGCTGGTGCTAAATGCAATCAGTCCACTGAAGTCCTTTGAAGTTTATTTATTGTGTTAAGGTTATTTCTTTTTATTTTCTATTTTCCTTCCCAACTTCCCCAATAATAAAATCAGTTGCTTTAATGTTTATAGTTTATATTTATTAAAAAAAAAAAATATATAGTGTATACATGTTTTGATATAAATCGAATATATAGTATATGGTTATATAGAGTAGCGTATTATACTTTTTTTTTTTTAATTTTTTGATTTTTATAAATTGAAGATTAATAGTTGATATATGCAATTGTTCCAACTCTTTGCGTTGTTCCTTGGGCAGTAAAATTAGGCGTTGACTTCGCCATGCTTATGATGTCCTTGATGATGCTTGTGCTTATGATTTTCCTTGCCCTTGCCCTTGCCTTTGCCTTTGCCTTTACCCTTGCACTTGTCTTTGCCTTTGCCCTTGCCCTTGCAGTGCTTCTGATGCTTGTCATGCTTCTCGTGCTTGTCCTTCTTATCCTGCTTGGCACGAGAGCAGGAACGAGAGCGAGAACGAGAGCGAGAACGAGAACGAGACTGAGAGCGACTCACTTCCCGCTCAACGGATTTTCCGCCCTTGCAGTGGGAGCGAGAGCGAGAACGCCGCTCAGCGCAATCAGGCGGCGGTGTTGGTGGCCCAAAGGCATCCATGGGTCCACAGGGAGGGCCACGCCAGTCGTGATGTGGGCCACGGTGAGGACCATGGTGAGGACCATGATGGGGACCATGATGGGGAGGTCCGTGATGAGGTCCATGATGAGGACCATGATGAGGACCAGGACCATGATGAGGACCAGGACCATGGTGAGGGCCATGATGTGGCCAATCATGAGGTCCCGGACGAGGACCGAAGTGGTGACCGCGATGGTGGCCACGATGAGGTCCGCGATGATGACCGTGATAACGACCAAACTGCTTCTCGCTGCCAGAGCTAGAGCTGGAGCTAGAGCTCGAACTGGAATCGGAGCTGGAGCTAGAGCTGGAGCTGGAACTGGAGCTAGAGCTAGAGCTGGAGCTAGACCTGGAACGCCTTACACGATGGCCATGGGCGTGATCTTTTGGGCCATGTCCGTGTCCGTGTCCGTGTCGCTGATGATGTCCACGATGTCCACCGGAGCGGTAAACGGAGCGTGCTCTAGACTTCGAGCGGCATTTCGGGATTGCCGTGTTTGTCTCCTGGGCCCACGGCAGGCCGCCCATCCGAAAAAACTGAGCGTCTTCCCATACGGGCCAAGCGCCACGTGGTCCAAAGTGATGGGGTCCAAAGTGATGAGGCAGCATGTGATGCGGTCCAAAGTGATGTGGGCCGTGGCCATGGCCGTGTCCGTGACCATGACCATGACGATGACCATGTCCTGCACCATGACCATGACCATGACCATGTCCATGAGGACGACGATGACCGTGCCCATGTCCATGTCCATGACCATGACCATGTCTACGCCAAGGTCCACGCGAAAGACTACGTGAACGGGAACGGGAGCGATCGCGGCGTCCACGATGATGACCATGACCACGGCCAAACCAACCGTATGCTTGGTCGGAACCGGAGCTGCTTGACGAGCTCGATGAGGAGCTGGACGACGACGACGATGATGACGACGAAGACGACGAGCTGGAAGTGGAGCTGACGCTGCTGGAGCGAGAGCGTGCCGCCTTCTCAGCGGACTCCTCCTGGTGTTGTTCCTCTGTGGACTGCTGCTCCTTGCGTTGCTGCTTCTTGGCCAGCTTCTTGTCCTTCTTGTGCTGCTTCTTCTGCTGCTTCTTCGCCTTCTTGGCCTGCTTGCACTCATTGTGCTTCAGCTTGTGCTGCTCCTTCACCAGCTGCTCCATGGCCTGTTGCAGCATGCGCTGCGCCTTGTGCGCCTCCTTCATGGCCTTCTTGATGAGCTTGCCGGTCTTGGGACGCAGCTGTTTCTCCTGCTCCTTTTCCTGTTCTTGTCCCTTTGGCACGGACGAAATCTGCGTGTACTCGATGTCGAGCAACTCGATGGGCTCGTCCTGCATCGCGTCGCCCACATTTCTAGCTACTTCAGCCATATTGAATGTTAATTGAGTTTGTGAAAAATTGGAAAATTTAACTGCAAATGTCGTTCTTTGTTCTATGTTATTGTTATTATTATTATCGTTGTCGTTTTGTATATATGTATGTGTGTTTGTTTGTCTTTGTGTTGTTCTCTGTCGCTGTTTTGAAAGCTTGAAGCTTGCTAACTGATGATGAACGCTTGCCGGCCGGCAACTTTTATACTCGCCAGCGAACGTTTGCAAACGTTTAACGTCGACGTCGCCGCCGACGCCGACGCAGACACAGACGCCAATTACTGACAAATAAACAGAGAGCAAGAGAGAGAGCAAGAGAGCGATAGCGAAAACGAGCAAAAGATAAAGCTCAACGGGGAGACACACACTAAAAATAGCCGATTTGTGACGTGGTGTGCGTGGTGTGTGAACACGTTTCACACACACACATACACTACACCAACACAAACGTAAACAATGATATACAAAAACTGATACACGTAGACGTTATCACGCATACGTTTACGATATCACGTATACGTATATAGTGCACATTTGTTTACACATACTTTTCGAACGCTATTTCGCAGTCTGGTGAAATAAGCAACTCGCCGGGCTTAGCGAAGCGCAAAAAAATAACAAATGACGCAGCGATCGAAAATTCCAGATCATCCTGATGAAATTCAACTTGAAAACTTGATTTCAGCTTTATTCCCATTATTAATACACTTAACTTAGTTAAATATGTCGAGGTCAAAGGGTAAAGGCAGGCTCAGCAAAGGCTTAAGGTCAGGTTCATTTCATTGCATACATAAATTTGCTCGTGATCAACAAAAAGCTCCGCAATCCAATGTAATTGAACTACTCCTGCTTATTGGGTCTTGAGCCGGCATAATTCATAACGTCATTGCTATCAACATAATGCTCCACAGTCCCTTTGAAGGAGACTGTTCATGCATTAGTCGAAGTGAATTTCATCCAAGACACATTCAATGATCAAACTGATCTTCAATTAAATAATAAGCTACTCTTTTTTCATTTATATCGCACACCAAACATCCAGTAAAAGATTGTTTCAATTGCAGTTTCAATAGCTTCACATTTCAAAATTATTTCAAACATTTTTTTTAGCATTTTCTTATTGCAAGCAACACATTTTGCATATAGACTTTGTATTAATTCAATAATTTAAACAAATTTGATATAATATTTTTAATTTTCTTTTTATTTTAATAACGTTATTGGCCAACTAATCGTCGAGATTAACGACTCAAAGCAATAAAAGGATATTTTGCATTTCAAACTTCAGTTATACACAGATCGTATAGCATTGTATATATGTTTTATATATTCATACGTTTATTCCTTATTATTCAGAATAACTTAACACACATTGTTAATATTTTAAATATATATTTATTAATAATATGATTCTTTTTTATTCACATCAAATAATATATATGCATATGAGAGGACAGGCCACACTTCGATCAATGTAAACATTGGATCAGTCAGGGATTTCAGGGGGTTTTCATTAGATTTCATAAGCATATTTCACAGGGGGAATTTCATTTCAATTTATTGCCATTGATTTTCATGTAATCACAATCATAGAATATTTTTTTCATATTCTTTTATTAACAGGCTCTAAGCTAGATTTATAATCTAGTACTTTTCGTAAGGACAGTTCACATTTGAAGGAAATTATTTCTTTCGTTACGATCATATGATACTTCGTAAAGCACAGAATACTCTTTTCATTGATTCAACTAGATTTATTTTCTAGTATTTATCGTAAGGGCAATTCACATTTTAGGGACATTTTTCTTTTCATGATTTCATGATGAATTTCATATGATTTTTTTGTAAAACACAGAAAAGAATTTTCTTTTCATTTCTTTATATATCATCATACTTTTATAGACCCAAAGGATTAACTTTTCAGGGGACTTTTCATAATGAATAATGATGATGATGTTTCAGAACTTTTGTTAAAAAAAAACACAACTTTTTATAATGAAGAGCTCTTTAGATTTTCTTCAGCTTAAGCACACGTTAGCTCAAAGACTAAGCAAAGGGGACAGTGACAGAATCTTATCTGTCTTTGGACTGACGACTGGACTTGTGTGTATTGTATTGGCACTTGTATTGGTATGTATGTGTGTATGCATGCGTGTGTAAGATCATTTCATAACCGGTTCAATGAGTCACAGTCGGGTAGTCAGTTTCGTTTTTTTTTTCTTTTTTTTGCATTTGGGATCATGGGGCACAAAAAAATCACAAAGATCATCATAATACTATTGTAGTATTATATATTGAGTACTTTAAGTACTTTTTTTGTATACATATTTTACTAATATGTGAATAGCATATAGTACTTTTTTTATATATGCTGTACTTTTTCTTTTCTTTTTGTTATGCAACCACTGCGCACTTGTCAACGAAAACGAACGTAAGAAATGAAGATTCAAATGAAATAAAACAACTGTACGTGGAGCGCTCCAGAAACGTTTGATTCGTTTCGACTGGCATCGCTTAATGAAATCTCCCTGACGTGAGTACAGCCCCAAAAGCCCTCCATAAGCTAAAAGTCGTCAAAGCGAGCGACGGCAGAGAGAAAGAGAGAGAGCGCTCGAACGCAAAGAGCGCAACGATTGCGAGAGCGAAAGCTTTGGAAAACGATAACGCTGAAGCGTGAGTTGTTTGAAAAGTTTATTGGCAAAAGCTTCACAATAATATGATATTATATTACTAAAAGTAAACTATGACTTTGTAAATAAAAAATCAAGCATCTTTAACAGTTTATTTAAGAGCATTTTATGTGTATTTCGAGTATAAAAAGAGAGAGTATATTCAAATGCCGCAAATGACCTTTAAGTTAGGCAAATTCTGCGTGTTGCGACAATATCGTTGCCAACCGCTCCAATGCCGAAAGCCTTCCTCCGCCTGAATACGCTTGGCACAGGCGGCAGCCTCGCGCAGATTTTCTTCTACCAGATCTGCAACAAAATCAATTATTTGCAGTGAAACTTGCAAAAAGCACAAAAGCTTCCGTGTCTGTGATTGTGATTGTGCGTACCTTGACACTTGACATTGCAAACGCCCCCACGTCTGCCGTCTTGGCAATAGCGACTTTCGATCTGAAAGAGACCATAGCGTGATCCATTCAATGTGGTGCTTATCTTTGAAGTATCCAGCTCGCTCTCATGCTCCAGCAGGCATATCCCTATGAACATAGTTTTCAACTCTTTACCTTTGTCTCTCTACTTCAACTACTCACAATTGGATAGGAGACTGCGCTCAAAGCTGTGCTGCTCCAGCAGCTTGCGGGCCAGTTCACAGCGCAAATATTGCTTGCCCAGCACCGATGCCATGCTGACCCATAATCCCACACAGAAGAGTGCAAGCGCCGCCGTTCTCATTTTGCGACTTGCCAGCAACTGTTTCAACTTGAACCTGAACTGGGAAACGGGAATTTCAACAGCTGCTTGTGCTTTGTGTTTGTGCTGCTGCTGTCGATTTCTAATTGCTGATAATCTACAATTGCGTTGTTGTATTCTAAGAATTAATAATATTCGTTGATCTCTCGTTGTTGCCTCAAGCAATCCCAAAAAAGAAAAATACATACATTTATACAATCAACGTGTTATGGGAAATGGTTCCGCATTGCACTTTTGTATAGTTTTCACTACAGGTCATAAATAATGAAGTTCTTATTAACATTTTGCTATTTTATGAAAACCTCAATATAACATCGCAAGTTTTAATATTAATTGGTTTGTGATTTAAAATCATTTATTTTTGTTATTCCCTTTCAATGTTTACTCACAAGATGCCTTCGGCTAGATACTCCAATACACAAGTTTAGTTTGACTCCCAAAAGTATGCTACATTTTTGCATGCAACGAAATATCTGTTGCTCGTTTATGAAGTAAAATTGTGTCGCATATATGAAAAAACTTATTTTTCTTATAATCAGTGCTCTACGTTTTATATAAAGATTCAATTCACTATGGACAAAACTTTAGAAATGCACTTACTTTTTTAATACTTCCCAGTTTCCCAGCTCTTGAAATGTTTATGTAATTTTCCTTGAATAAAACGGAACGATAAATATATTTATATTATATGTATATATATTGTTTGCTTTTTAGTTTTCTTGTTGTGTATAAATCTCGTTGTAGTAATTTTCATTAACTATTTTAGAAATGTTTACCTTGCATAGTTATTGTAAAAACTATTTAGAATGCGTTTAGAACTATTTCATTTAATATCTATTTATTCATATTGTGTATATGAATTGAATTATAATTAAATATATTGGCAGAAGCGAGCAATTGGTTTGTTGTTGTTGTTTTTTGTTTTGTTTTCTTTTTGTTTTTTTTTTGTTATTCTATTTCTATATGTATATTGTTATCTCTATCATAGAACAGAATCACTTTCGAATCTTTATACAACGCATTAAATAGGTTTAAGAAACACGTATGGTTAATTATCGCCTAATGTCTATGTTCTCCATTTCCATCTTCTTGTTGCTTAAGTATCATATTTCTCTTCGCTTTCATGTGTTTGTTTGTTTGTTTTTTTATTCAACTTTGAGGCAATGTTGTTCATTTCGTATTTGTTTTGGACCACAGACTAAATATTTATATGCAGCTAACTTAAAACTAATAATAAACTTTACAAAAATCTGAAAACTCGCATCAAACTTGCTTTAATAATTCGCTTCTTATGCTTTCTCATTATCATTTAATATAGTTAATTGCAACATTCACTATAATGTTCATCCTTTTTACTTTTGCTTCAAACCAAGTTTCTATATTTTGTTTTTTTTTTTTTACAACTTGGTGCCTTTAAAATGTGTGACATGCAGGGGAACATTTAATAGCAGTATATATTATATATTATTGATCAGGGCAAAAGTCACATCTCAGATACTACTAAATTTTCTCACAATATTCTTATAGATTGCCGCGCCCTCTCTGAATTCTTAAAAAACGCGGTTGAGTACACTTATAGGTAGCTTTTTTAAACTTGTTTTTTTATGTCGTCTGATTCAGTTGTTTACTCAAAAAAGTTCTTTTTATCTTACGTTACAAAAACAATTTAAAATAAATCGAAAATATAATTAAAATGTACATAATATAGGATAACAAAAAAAAAATAAGTGTCATTTTTAACTTACAAATTTTGTTTGCAAAATGTAGTGTGGTGTGTGTTTGAGCATGAGATTGAGTGTTGTGTGTATGTGTGTTGATCTGCTGCCCTGCATATCGTATATGGGACTTTGTATGTGTGTGTGTGTATGTGTGTGTGTCTCTTCTCCCACTGCCCTGTTGTCGTCATCATGGTATCTATCTATCTAACTATCTCTCCCCTAACGCTTCTCAAATGCACTTCTACTTGGCTTTACTCTCTGTTCTCTCGCTCTTTCTCCGTGTTTCCCGCCATCTATCTCTTTCTAATGCTGTCTGGAGGGGGGCGAGACTTTCTATCGTCTTCCGTCAGTTCTGTGTTAGTTTTCAGTCCATCATCTTCGTTGTAGTTTCACGCCTACCGCGTTCAAATGCACAATTCAGAAATAAGAGATAGAAAAGTAATTAGAATAAAAAGTATTTAAAAAAGTCTCTAAAAACAAACAACAAAACAAAAAAGACCATCAACGATCAGATTCTACTGCTACTAAACTGTGAGAAGCTGGAGGTTAATGGAATCTAATAAAGAGCTAGATGGAAAAACGGTCTAATAGATGCGCTCGTAGAATAGCAGATACGCCTGCGCCTTGAGTGCTGCCTCCTCGCTGACCTCCTGGACCCGTGAATCCGATACATAATACCATTTGCCTGGCGGTGCCTGCACATTGGCCGCCTCATCTTCAGCTGTAGCCGCGGCAGGAGAAGCACCTTCTTTGCCATTGACAGTTGTCCCGCTTTCCGCCGCCTGATCCCCAGACGCACTGACTGCATCATCATCGCCATTCTCCAAGCCACTTGCATGATCAACGGAGTGCTCGCTTGAGGTGGAGTCATTGCTGCTGGAGTTGGAGAAATCATCGCTGTCGTCCATAGCATTCATGCGCATCTCGCGTGCTTTCTCCTTGGCCAGCAGCTGCTCCAGCTCATCGTCCTGATCGAGTTCAGCTTTGCTGCCATGCGGCAGGAATTTCCATCGCTTATCGTCGGCCGTCAATTTCGGACGCACCTTCACATAGGCGGTATAATGTCCACCATAGAGGCCTCCCGAATGCTCCACAACGCCATACAATGCGTAGAGTAGCTTCTTCTGTTTGCGATCAATGTTCGGCAAATTCTTGACCTTCGAGCCACAGAAGGCGGCAATGTCCAGCAGCGTCGAGTAGCTAACCTGCCGCGTCACCTTGCGGAAGACACAACGTGGCCCCAGCTGGAATCGCTTCAGATGCAAGATGAGCACAGCGGGCGGACTGGAAACGAGCAGCTGTTTGGTCGCATTCGTATTCACAGACTTGGCATCGGGTGCATCGCCATTGATGCGACGCGTACAACTCTCACAACCGACCTTATTCTGGCCGGTCATCAGCTCGACAGCGGTGAAATTGTTGAGGCACGATTGCACCGAGCATTCATCGGCCTCGCATTGATAGCGCGGCGCAATCGTGGTGCTCCAATCCGAGCAGCTTTGGGTGCGCACACGCTTCGAGCGTGCCGCTGCTGCTGCTGCGGCCACTGATTTTCCTGCTCCAGTTGCTGCTGCGCCTTGTGATTGAGTTCCATCGCGTAGCTTTAGATTGCCCATCTGTTGCTTGAGTTGATCGATTTGCAGCTGACCCGACGAGATCTGGCGTATTAGCGAGGCGCCCACTTCGCTCAGTCCAGCATTGACCAGCACAGCTCCTGTGCTGCCCTCCGACTCCTGCTGTTTCTTATCCTTGTCTCCTTCCCCATCAACAGTATTGTTGCTATTCGTGGTGCTGTTTGTCGTTGAGTTGGCGGCACTTGCACTGATGCTAGTCGCTGTGGTTGGTGCTGGACTCGTGGCTATACCAGAATCTGCAAAGGAGAGTTAAAAGCATTATCAAAAGTTTAATTACGAATACACTAATTTGTCAATCCAAATATTTTACACTAATTGGAATATAATATATAACTTTATAACCTACACAGTTCAAAACTTACAATTTATGTTAATAGTAAAGTTGGATTACACAGAATGAATGAAATTCAGTGAGAAAGATTAATAAATAAAATGTTTCTCTTACCATTCTCGTCTTCCTCGAGCGAGTCCTTGTCCATATTCTCAGGGGTATCGTCACGTTTCTCACTCAACGGCTGCGCATTGCCATTGGTGTCGGTGTAGAATTTGGTTGTGGCAGCGGCGGCAGCGACTCCAGCACCCACATCAGCAGCTGTATCCTCCACGAGATTATCCTCAACATCGGCATCCGAATGCTCTGATGTGGTGCCGCTGAACGAATCGACGCGCGGTCCCTCGCCCCACGATGCTGATCGTGTCTTTTCAATATCCGTATCAACATCAGCTGAGCCCGGCGACTGTGGCTGAGCCTGATTATCGCCACTGCCGGGCTGCTGGTCCACATCAGCGTCAGCATCGCCGCCGCCCGCGCTAGCGTTGTTCTCGTCGTTAACGTTCAGTTTGAGCGAGAGTTTCTGGGCCTGCTTGGTGCGCTGATGTTTGGCGGCGCGTTTCGCTTTGCGTTCGCGCTCCTTATCTTTTTTCACCTGCGCCTTGGAGGGTCCCAATGGTTCCTGCCCGTCCTGATGCAGATAGAATGTCGCTGGCTTGGCGAAAGGCACATCCGTCTCACCGTTGGTGAAGTTCGCATTGATTGCATTCGGCGCCATTGGAGAATTTTCGGGACTTACTTTGCGACGCTGCGGTGGCTGCGGCTTCTCCACCGCCACCGGCAGCGACATGTCCAGAAAGTATTCGTGCCGCGACGAAATGTTATAGCAATCCTGACACGTTAGCGTGGAGACAAGGAAGCCACGAAACACTTGCTCCGGTCGCAGTATACGATCGGCTGCCTGCTGGCCATAGATTTTGCACTTTTGTCGCAACTCTTGCGACACATCGTTCACATTCTGATTCTTGTAGCCCATCGTCTCCAGTATGACACGCTGATAGCGCTTCAAATCCTCCGAGCGTACACTCTCCAACATCTGACGCAACAACTCGTGGGCATCGTGCTGATCACCGCCCATAAACTGCGGACACTTGGCGCACAACTTGTCAAACAGTTTGCTAGGCTTCAAGACACCGCCAACGCATTGCAATTCCTCGAGCGCATTCGCCAGCGCCGAGGTGAGCGTGCCCCACGACGACAAAGTGCCCTTAATCATGGGCAACTCCACGTCTCCCGAATCCGCAGAGCTAAAAGTGCCGCCAGGCAACACAAATCTGCAAAAGAAATGAATGTTTAGTGAATTGTTCGTACACTAGGTAAATGAATACTTACTGCTCGCCAGGCTCGCCGAGCTCCTTGAGCACGGCAAGCAGAAACGGTGTCTGGGCCAGGCACTGCATCACGGCATTGAAGAAACACGTGTTACCCAAATTGGTGAGGCCACGCACACGCGGCAAACGATCCAGCTCATTGCTGGTTGACGTTGTGGGCTGCAATTGCGGCGAGACGCTCTTCGGTATGTTGACCAAACGATTGTTGCCCGTCATTCGCTTGGCCATGCCGGGCACAACACCCGCCGCTGGTGCCGGCGGTGGCGGTGGTGGCAACGGTATTGCTGCCCCAGCAACTGGCTGCGACAATTGGCCACCGGTCATCGGCACCATGGCACTGAGCTGTTCCAGCGTTGATTTCATTTTGTACTCAATGTTGCTGATCGTTGGCTGCTCGGCTTCCGCATTTGCCACACTCGTCGGCGGCTTCTGAGCAAGTCGCTTGACCAGCTCGACGCACTCGAGCAGATTCTTGCGCGAATTGGGGCTGACCTCGCTGCGACAGTCGTAGCACCAGATCTTAAATGAGCGCGTATTCAATACCAGCGCATGTGAGTCCGAGCGAGGAGTCTGTTCCAAGTGTAGCAATAGATTAGCAAAAGTTATAAGTGTTTGGCAATTAAAGAGCAACTCACCTGATGGTGTTGCAGGGCATGCGTGTTGCGCTCGCGTCCACACAGTTGTGTGCCACAATTGAGGCACAGCCAGAGCGTGTTGTCCGCTTCGCAGGTGGCACTCGATTCGCCGCTGCCGTCGACGCCGCCATTGCCACTGCTGCCTGCCACATTTGTGGCATTCAGTTTCTGGCATTGGACACACTCGTAGAGAAGGCCCGTTGCTTTCAGCTGACGACGCAATCGCGTTGTGTCCACCGACCGTTTGATGTGCTGACACACAGCCGCACCACTTGCTCCAGAGTCTGTGGAACTGTTGCCATCCTGTTGTGCGTCCGTTTGACGCTTCTTCACCATGATGATGCTAATGCCGCTGCAGCTGTTTGCCTCCAAATCCCAATCCTTTCAAACGGACCCAGCGGCGACTTTTGCTTCCCAAAGGCGCGCACTAAATTCAAATAGAGATTCCAGTTAGTCTACTGTTCTTGTTGCTGTTCTTGCCTACTAGATGCCCTGTAAAGCACATATTGCATGCTTCTTCGTGCCTTTGTCTACAACTACAACACCGACAACGACGACGACGACGACGTCGACGACAACGTTGTTGACTGATTACAATTATATAGTATTAGAGTTATTTTGTGTTCTGGTCTGATCGAAATGTTGATTTCTCGACAATCATCAAATCGTTGCCTTTGTTTTTTCTTTTATTTGTCGCACTTCAACATACGCTGTAAACTGACAACAAAGAAATGGGGTATATACACTTTTTACCCTACATATAAAGTGTATTTTGAAGACACTTTCAGGACAACTTATCAATTATAAAATGTATATACTGTTAAATAATAGTATTCAACTTTATATCTTTAAAAGAATAAAGTATATATAAAACAAATTTTAAACCAGAAAATTAATATATGGTATATATCCTCGATATTATCCCCTATTGCCTAAGCGGACACCTCTATCAACCGGACAAAATCATTTCCTCTCACTTGATCGAATATTGTTCAATATTGTAAAGCGTCCGAGCAAAAAAGCTTGATATTTATTTATAATATCAGTGTTTGCCATGCGAATGTGCGTCTACTTAGCGAGTTGTCACTGTAATTAATTCTCTAGGTGCTTTTAAGCTGCAGCAGCACGTTGAAGACACAACAGTTATTGTTGTTGTTGGTCTTTCAACGCCTTGTTTTTGTTTATTGTCCGCGCTTGTTGCTGTTGTTGCGCCACTCAAGCCATGCAACCAAGTTGCAATGGTGAAGGGGGTGGCAAGGGGGGTTTTGCCCAAGTGTTGTTGAGATGGATTTGCATTTGTATGTTGTAGGTGTGTTGTGTAAAGGGGTGATGAGGTGTAAGGGAGGTCAGCAGATTTTCGCCTTTTTGGGGTCAAATCTTTGACACACGTTCATTGGCACGAAGCGACAAAGCGACTGGCGACAAAGCGACAGGCGTGAAATATGAACAACGTTGCTGCTTTGAGGTTAAGTTTAAGTTCATGTGCTGCCATATTGGGAAGCAGCAGCAGCAGCAACAACAACAACAACATTGTTGTTTGTAATTCTTGCGTCTCTTTGTTTTGTGCGAGCCACGCAACAACAATGCAGCTGCAGCCCATGAAGGAACAGCCGCCTCAGCACTTTGGAATATCACGGCGGACACTCAACCCAATTTTTGACAATATACAAACACACACATATAGGCCATGCACGCAGCCATACACACAACACGCGTACACACACTGACTTACACTCAATATACACACACACAACACGCACACATAGACGGAGGCAGGACTGACATTTAGTTAGTAGTATGTTGCCTATTTATTGTGCTTAAGAATTTTGCACACTCATCCCACATTGGCCAGACAGCATTTTTGAATTACCTTGATTTACTTTTTGCAATATGCGTTGCACATCAAATACTGTCTCTCGCCCTCGCACTCCGCGCGTTTAGCGATTTGCGCCAAGCCACTTCGTAGTTAAACAAAAAAAAAAACGTGAGCTATCTTCTTACTTATTGCTGCTTTCGCATTTACAACTTTTTTTAACTGTGACATTTTTTTGAGAGTGACCTCAACTTTCGAAAAACAATGTACAAATTTAAGACAAGAACTATATACAGTTGTTTTGCCATAATTTCCGTAAAAACTGTGTTAAAACATATGTTAGAAAGTAATAGGCAACTATAAGTTATCAAAATCTAATAAGAAACAAGTATGAAATCGAATTTAGAATACGAAATAATTTTGATCATTTTTAGTATTTTAATACCAAAAAATGTATTGTAAACTGCATGACATTCGAAGTTATCGATAGACATTTGTACGATAAATCGATTTCGATGCTCCATGCAGCAATGATAAATGTGGAGGCGTGTCGATAACCAACTTGTTTTAGTTGGCGCACTTTTCAAAACTACTTTTAGCTTACTGATATTCTTTGAAAGAAATGCATAACCTGTTAAATGTTGTATATTTTAAATTACTATTTAAGCGAATGCTAAACTAATTAAGCTCTAATTATTTTTATTTATTTTGTATTTGAGAAAATAAGTGATTTCTTTAATGTTTGTTATCATTTTCAATTTATGCAAAGATTGCTGTTTGCTTAAGGTGTTTTCCCCCTAAGGATAAATTCAAGCGCAAAAGTTTAAAGGCAAGCAACTTAATTCAACAATTCCCAACGAAAGACAACATCACAAAAGGGACAAAATAAAAAAAAAAACAAAAACTTGAAAATAAAAAGCCTATCATAAAGGAAACTTCCAGACATAAACTCCCTATAATTACCAACACCCTGAATGTTGTAAATGCATCAAAATTGTACCGCCCTTCGGGCAATATTTCATGCAGCAGCAGCGGCTACAAAAGACAAAAAAAGAGTAAAAAAAAAGGGAGAAAGACGAAACATAAAAAAAAGAGCGAACTGCAGAAGAAATAAAACGTGCATTCAATTTTGAGTTGGGTTTTTCGTTGCTTGGCTGCTTGCTTAGTAGTCTCTGCTGTTGCTCTGCGGATCGGACTCATCTCGTTGCTATCCCTTCCAGCTTTATGTCTCGCCGTCCGTCTGGTTGTCTGGGAGTCTGGGCAGCGTCTGCTCAATTTGCTTGAATTGAGCCGTCATCATTATCATCATCATCATCGAAATGATCGTTAAGATTTGTAGCTTTTTTTGGTAGTTTTTAGTTTTTCATAGAATGAAAATTAATTTCCTCGACCTTCTAATTTCCTTCTGTATCTGAATTTCTATCGATCTATCGCGCACTCTCATCTGTAGGGAACGCCGACAGCAGCTCAAATTAAATGCGAGAAGAAGACACAGGAACTGTGCACATTAAAGTCTCATAATGCATAATAACATCAAAGATAATTTCGCATAAAAACTTAAGGAAAATATTGCCCGCATTGGACACACTGTGAATGAGAATGACAGCAAGAGAGAAAGAGAGAGAGAGAAGGAATTGTATCTGCTGCCTGTTTCGAGCCCAATCCCAAGTCTCCCCATACTCTTTATACCTTCCACATAGTCGCATCCTCTTCACGCTCCCCAAGTACAAATTTGCTGTAATGAATATTTCGCAGAAGACGTAAATCGATTCCTGGACCGACGGCAGTCGCTTCTTCTTACCTCTTTCGCTCTTTCTCTCTTTTTTTTTGTTTCCCTCTCTCTCTCTCTCTCTCTATCGTTCCCTTTCTGTGTTTCTTTTGGCATCATCATCTTCATTATGTGCATGCAAAGCGCAGTTTAGTATGCCATTTTTACTCCTTTTTTGTTGTTGTTGTCCCACACTCGGAGGTTTTTGTGCTACCTTCATCATCTTCCTTCATGATCTTCTCCTGCTGCTGCTCCACATGCTGAGCTCAGCTTCATTTGCCAAGGGGTCCACAGCTTTATTACTGTTTGTTTTTTTTTGTTTTGTTTTCGGTTGGTTGATATTTACATTAAAGCCACAACCAAATCATTGTGGCAGTCGCATGCAAATGTTGTAGTTACTGTTTAAACGCTGTCAGTCACGAATTGACAAGCGAGGATCATTAGCTAAATCATTTCTGCATCTAAAGAAAGCACGTGCTTTTCCAGCATTCTTCGCTCTCGCTCTCTCTCTCTCTCTCTCTCTCTCTCTCTCTCTCTTCTTGAAGCTATAAACTTGAGATGGATAAAAGAGTAAATCTAAAATCCAATTAGTTCGCATACCTTTCAGTTGAAAGCTTCGGCTGATTGCCAGATTAATTCTAGGCTCTTTTTTCCTTTTTTATAGCCTCTCCCCCAAGTCGCGCCTCCATTCGCCTTCTTCTGTGCCGTTGATTGTGTAATTAGCTGGTCAATTTGGTCAGTTTACGGTCTTGGTGTGTGACTCATTAGCATTTTTCAGTTTTATGACTTGGCCAGTTACAATTGCAGACCAGACACAGCGCTGTTTATGCGTCTAGAAGATCTTCAGTTTATAGTTGTTGAATTCTAATAAAAACGTCTTCAACTGATGCTATTCACTTGACCCGCACTGTACTCGGCTTGCAGTTGCATCTCCACACGGTGGCAATGAAATATCGTTGGATTATTTCCACAATTAAAACTCATTTTCAATTGGCCAACTGGCAAAATCTGTTTGCTCTTATGGCCCATGTAGGTAATTTCTCTTCGATACCCCAGCGAAGATATCGAAGTGAGCGGCATGATGTGCTAGTCTACTCCTTTACTTGGTTTTACTTGGCTGAAACTTAAAACTCATTGCTAATTAATGAGAGGGTATCTCGGGTGCGTATCTCAGCACACGGTCTGTTGGCTGGCTTTTAGCTTTGGCTGTTGTTCCCGGCCAAATTGCGCAATAAATTAAGCTGCATATGCAACATCGGATGCCCCGCTGTGGCGCCTCGAGGATTGCGTGTATTTAAATCATATTCCATTTACAGCTTCTGTTGGGGCCACAGTCGATGACATGCAGCCTCATCTTGAATGCAGCTAACGAAAACTGAGATGCAGATACAGATGCAGATGGAGATACTAAAGATTGTGATAAAATTACAACAGATACGGATAGGGATACTACGGATGAAAATATCGACAGTCTAGATACATACGCCATGGAAATAGATTCAGACAGTACAGATGAATACAACGGGTACTACAAGTAAAGATACAGCTTTGGCGGTTACAGATACAGATGAGATTGATATCGATGAACTCAATATAAATACTCTGGATGCACATTTCGATACTATAGATACTGTAGTTAGGCTACATAAATTCCGATTCAGTTACTCCAGATACAGATAGACATACTAAAGATACAGATACTGCTAGTCTAGTTCGAAACGGATACACCTAAAGTTACTGAAGATGAGTGTGCAGATAGTTTAGATACAGATCCAGATCACAATTATAGATACAAGTCTGTACAACACTCTGTACATATACTCAAACAGATTCCATAAATTCCGAATAGAGATACTTCAGAAGCAGGTAGAGATACCGAACAGATACAACTATTACGAGTATTTCAGATACATAAGCAGATACAGATACTATAATTACAGATACAGTTAATACCGATAAGAATAAAAATACGACACATCGAGATACAACCGATATAGATAATTTTCATAAGCTCCAATTCAGCTATTGCAGATAGAGATACAAATGAAGTTAGTCTCCATACCGATACTATAAAGATAACGACTACTGCAGATACATTTCAAGATACAACTACAGCTACTGCAGATACAAACGCAGATACGGATGCCATAACCACAGATACAAATGTATCTTTTTTTTGTATTCACAACAGTTTAACTCGCATTTATGAAGCACAATTCCCGGAATTGATGCCACAACACAAAAGATTTGAGTTGCAAGTTGGCCTCAAGTGTGGTTCTTCAACTTCAACTTCAACATCAACTCTGTCTTCAACTTCATCTTCATTTGTATCTGCTGCGTTTGGTAAAGTGAAGTTTCGTTCTTAATGTGCCTTCAAATGAATTTAAATTGGGCGCTGGGCACAATTTCAATAAATTAGTGAGGCTGCAACTATTGCCGTCGCGTCCGTCTACCTGTGTGCCACATGATGTGGCAGCGATCGAGCGGCGGCGGCGGCACCAAAGGCAAAACTCGGAGAGCGCTTAGCGCTTATCACTCGCCGGCGAACGAATTGTATGTGGCAGTTACCGCCGTCGCCGTTGCCGCCCGTTGTTATCATTTAATGAACGCCGCCCCGCTTCAAGCGGCAGCTTCAACCTGAGCTCCAAGTGCAGCTTAATCTTTGGCCAGCTGCCCCTTTTTTTGTGTTTCGTTGGTGCCACACGTGCGTCTTATCTTAAGTAAATGGCAGACGGCAGGCAAGCTGGCAGGCAGGCAGGCAGGCAAGCAGTTGGCTGACTTCGCTTGCCACAAGTTGTGGCAACTTGGCTTGGACTGCAATGTTAATATAGCGATAATCATGGCTCCATCTACTAATTAATTGACTCTTTGTGTTCTCCTTTTTTGCCTTCTGATTCGTCTTTCCGCCAGCCTGCCACAAGACGCAGTGGGGCGGGGCGTGGCACCTTCGCCGACTGTGCGGCGCTTTCATTTCATTAAAAAGCCTGTTTCAATTTTCTGCATTTTACTGCTTTACTGCCTGATGCACTTTGGCATCTCGAGGTAAGGCGAGCGATCCACTCATCCGTTGCCTGTTGCTCTGTTGCTCCTCTGTCTGTCCGTCTGTCCGTCTGTCTGTCTGTCTGTCCGTCTGTCTGTCTGTCTGTCTGTCTGTCCTGTTGTTTTGCCTACACATATTTGCACTTTGGCTGTCGCTCTCGTTCGCCATGCGCAACCATAGCAAACTCATCCATTGCCCTTGCCACATCGATGCGTTGCGTTGCGATGCGATGCGATGCGATGCGATGCGACCCTCGGCATCCTCCTTTTAATGCGTTCAATTCATGTGTGTAGATAATTTTGACATTTAGTTTCTTATCTGAAGTTTATTTCTTTTGAAAATGCAAATCTCAAGCGCTCTTCTTCAGCTCTTCTCTTCCTTCCGCACTCTTTCCATCTTCGTTTCATACTTTTTCCTCGACTCTTTTTTTCTTTCCAGCTCTCGCGGTGGGTCGCTAAATTAGCACCTACACAAGGCGCTCCCGCAGCAAACAACAATAGCAACAACAACAACAACGACAACTTTAAGAACTTCACCAACAACAACAACTACAACAATAACAATAAGCAATACAACAACATTTGAAGCCATTGCGCTGGCAACTTTATTAGCACCCCAATGCCTTTGATCTTTCGCCGCCGCCGCTGATGACGATGACGATGAGTTCTCTGCAATACACTGCCAACAGAGTCCATTCACTATAGCTGGCACTCAAAACGTTTCTTTTCTATGGCAACTATACTATATAGTGAGCTGATCACAGCGCTTTCTTCGCAAATTCTTCCGCTAAACAAATGCTACCAACAAAGAGCTTAATCTAACATTGTTACTTAAACTTTTTTATAAAGAAATAACTAAATGATTTACCAAAAATTTAATTTTGAAATATGTATTTCACGACTAATTTTTGTATTTTTTATGCCCTTTTATATAAGTGCAGCTTTAAGGTAAATTCTTCTTATTAAAAATTTGCAAAAGCATATTACGTTGCTATTTTAAGCTTTCTATTGACAGTTTGACATAATTCAAAATATATTTTAATTTCACTCAAATATTTTGCTTACATATTACTTTTTAGAATAGACATATCAAGTTTATTTATTATAATTGTAGCTTTAAATTAAATTTTATTAACAATATTCAATCGATTTCTTTTTAAAACAACCGATTTAATATTTAAGAGTATTCAATTTAGTTAGAATGAAATCGCTTTTGATGATGATGTTCCTTTACTATAGTTTAAAGTACTCTACAATTTAGGTACAGATTATGATAACTATAGCATTTATGATTCCTAAGAATTTGGTTGCGATCGGGTAAAAATTGAAGAAGTTATTCAAGAAATACTTTTGTATTTCAAATCGATATATTCTATATATATGTATATATATTTCATTATTTTTACGGTATACTAATTTGGTATTTATTAAAAATAATCGCGCTTTGCCTTCAATCAAGATGGGTTGTGAGTATCTCACAGTCGAACACACTCGAATGTAGCTTTTTTACTTGTTTTCTGTATCACTTGGTTTTTATAATCTATAAAATGTATCTTTAATCACAATTGGCAATAACACTAAGGCAGTAAATGATCACATTAGAGTATCTGCCATTCGTCGATCACTAGAGCTCGCTGTTCCATCAATTCTTTGCTGAGTTTCTCGATTCTGCACGCAGGATATGGCAAATTATATTTGGCGCGCCCTCGTTTGTTGGCAAATCCTCTAGACAAATGTCCATGAACAGGCATGCGATTATATTTTTATGTTTTTCGCATTTTATTTGCTTTTTTATTTTTATTTTTATTTTCATTTTATTTTGTGGTTTCTCTCGCTTGTCATAAGTTTTGTGTTTATTCTCTACAAAACTTGCATAGGTTTTTTTTGTATTTAACTGGTTTTTATTGTCTGTCTTTCCCTTGAGAGTTGAGTGGCCTTAATTGTTGTTGTTGTTGCTGCTACTGCTACTGCTTGGCATATCCTGTGATATCCTGGCAAGCGCCAGGCTCCGTTACCTGCCTCAACTACGTCTCTTTGACTGACTGCCTGTCGTATCAATTTCAATTGCTTCTATTGTATTATACGATACGGCCAATTGAGCCACTCAAGCGGAACTCGAGTCTCCTCCTCCTCCTTCTCCTCCTCTTGGAAAACAATGAACGAACTCGGAACATTTTCAAGGGGGCAAATCGAATTCTAAATTGTATTTTCAGCTGCTCTCTAAGACCAGATAACGTTGTTTTAGCCAGATAGATAGGAAAAAGAATTGAAATTTGTATAAGTTAAGCAGATGTTAAAAAAAAGAAAGTAATAAAAATATTGATTCAATTTTAGCCATAGTAAAATATTAATTAAGCCGACGTCGAAATTCTGAAGTAATATAATGAAAATATTCATTGAATTTACATACTCTCAAAAATATAATAATATAATAAAATATAATAATAATTATAATAAAATATAAATAATATATAGTATATAGATAATCCTCTGGTGGAAAATATTAAAAACAAATAAAGGTTATTCCTATAGCTCTTGATTAGCCGTATAAGTATTTAGAACTAAGATTGATTTTATAAACTTCTTCTGTTTTACGATAAAATATATTTTAATTTAATAATAATAATAATAATAATATTTAATTTAATTGTATATATACAATTTCGTTCATTTTTTGGTTTGCTTAGAAAACGTTCATTATCTTAAAACAGAAAATAATAACAATAACTGGATGTATTCGATATGATTCAATATTTAAGTGCTTTTTACTCTAAAGCTTTTTAAATAATATTTATCAAATTTTTTAGATTTTTTTATAACCAATTGAATTATTTTTTATAGCTAATAAGAAGTAATTAATACATATATTTTATTAAATTTGTACATACATACATTTAAATGAAATTGAATTATATGTAGTACAATCTATAAGAACAATGTTTAACTAAATCAGGCAATATTATGCGGCAGACTTTTGTGTAACTAAAGTAGCTAGATACTATGTATCTACAGTGCTGCACAAAAGTATGGCTGCAATTTTACACTTTAAAATGCCTAAAACGAAGGGTAATTAAGTTTAGTAACCAACTAGGAAAAATAGTTTATGAAAGTTTCAAAGTAAAATCAAATTGCTGAATACAGAAAATATTATATTTGATATTAATCGAATTAAATAGAAAAAATAATATAATATAATAGAATAGAATAGCATAGACTAGAATAGAAAATGCTGAAAAGAGAATAGCAAAAGCTTCAAATAATTAGTTAATAATTTCATATGAAAAATATACTAATGTAAGCATAAAAGTTAATTTAATTAATTAGCATAATAATACGCAAAATATTACATTGTATATTGTTTTACACATACACGAAATATATTCATGAGATGCAATTTAATTTACTCGCTTTCTTGGAAGCAATTCGCTGAATGAAAGCGCTGCTCTAGTTTTGATAGCAATTCCATTGAGTTGAGCTTCAATTATCTTAGCTCAAATCAAGGCAGTTAATATGTTAATTCTATCTAGTGGAATATCAAATCGTTTGATCGCCAGACGCACACTGCTAAGCGGCACTGTGTTGGCCCAGCAGATCATCATCGTCAGACTTACAACACATTTGGCATACAAGACAGTTGCTTTGTTGGTTGCTTGGTTGCTTGGTTGCTACGTGTGGCATCAGCCAACAACGACTACAACAACGACACTTTCCTTTGTGCTTCATGCGCTATTATAATCCCGGTGTTGCCTCCCATGTTTGCCCCCTTTCCCCACTTGCCACACACTCACACATCAAGTGTAACTTTAGATGCCGCAATGTCCATTTTGCCGCCGTTTGTTGTTGTCTTGTCTTTGTATCTCTTTGTGCCTCTTTGACTGTGATGGTAATTCACACGCTCGTCGCTCGTCGCCTCCTTCACAGTCTGGATGGAGTCCAGCTGAAGGGGGTCTTTGGCCACTGTTTGAAATGATTCTTGCATTGTAATTATCGCATTAATTCTATGGCTTCTTCAGCCTCTCCTCAGGTGAAGATATCAAGTTACCACAAGTTGCAAAGCCGGGCGCCAGTTTGGGGGCGAACAAAGCTAACAACAACAGCAACAACAACAACAATAACAAACAGCAAACAACTTCAGAATGTCCGTTTGCTCGCTGGCCAAGGTAAACATTGACAGAGCCGGAATCAGTTAAATCGATACCAAACGATACGAAGCGATGCCAGTTGCCAGTTGCCAGTTGCCGGTTGCCAGTTGGTTGATCGACGAGAGCAAAGAGCAAACATCGTGACTTGCAGCGGTCGGTAAAACATCAAGCATACTAAAATAAAGTACTCAAAACGTATTTAAAAGCACTAAACACAAGTACCAGAGATTAATAAGCGCTTTTGAACTCAGCCGACCAGAAAACTAGTTAATGGCACACAGTAACAACAACAACAACATCAGACAGACAACTTTGTGTGAGCAAAAAAAAAAGAAGGCTGAAAGAACAGTTATCTTTCATCTGTCGAAGATGAAATACTCTTTGTGCCTGACTCGATTATCATCTGGTTGTAGATCGCTCAGAAGCAAGTTCTCTTTACAAATTGCAAACTTTATTTCATTCATCACTTTCTATAGATCTTGCTTGGAACATGTTTCTTAATTAAATGTCTATAATACTCAGCTGAAAACAGGCTTTTAAATGAAGATTCTTATTATATTAAGACTGCTGTTATTTTCATATTAAGTAAGCTATTAACTATTTTTACTAAATATGCATTGATATTTATTTAACCAATAAAAAAAATACCTATTACAAAAAGGTTTAACAATTTAAAATACAAATTTCGTATATTTTATTTTAATATATATTCATTTAATTACTATACAAATGATTTCCAATACTTTCTAAATCATTACTAAAAAATCTCCAATGTAAAAAATAAATACAAATTAAGCATATTATATAACGATTTTCAAGTTTAATATAACAATAAAGAGAACTTTGGAACAATATGTTTTATTAGTTCAAATTTTTAAATATTTTGATCTCAAAATACATATAATATTATTATTTACTACATTTATTTGATCTTTTAAACTTTACCATGCTACGTTTCTTTAAAGGCTGACATCACTGTAACTGTAGGATAAATGACAGAAATTCGGATATGTTGCAAAAAATATATGTACCAGAAAATTTTTTTCATAAAAAGTTACTGTGCATAAACGTGTTTTGTATCATATATTTAAACCTAAATTTCTATAACTGTTGATAAATGACTTAATTATTGAGCGAATCTCATATTTAATCCCAGAAAGATAATACCCTCCTCCAAGAGTATATAACACAAAATAAAAACTAAAAAACATAAGCGAAAAAACGACAAACGGCGCCGTCTAAAGAAAGGGAGTGCTTCATCCATGGATTGTCAACATGGTCGTCAGCTTTATGGCAGACATAGAGCCAGAGCCTGGCATATGGAAACTCTAGGCTGGAGTCTGAAGGAAACGGTGTGGAAAATGCCGGTGTGGAAAAGTGCATGCGAAATGGCAATTGGAAAAGCGCAAATAAGCAAACAAATCAAGAGCCAAACTGTCCAATGCAGCGCGCAACTTGAGAAAGGCAAACGACAAACGCAAATAAAGCATAGAGAGAGAGAGACGTTGACGAAGACGCAAATGGAGAAGGAAAAGGAGATGGGGAAGGAGACGGGGACGGGGACAAAGATGCAGATATAGATGCACATAGTAGAGATGCAGATGGAAATGGAGATGCAAAGAGACGAGTCTGTTGACAGCAGCGAGCAAACATTGTTGCAGTGCCCACTTGAGATTGAAATGTAGCCCAGGGATCGAAGAGGAGGGGCAACGCCTTGAGAGACGGGACTGAGGGATCGGAGGGATCGGAGGGAGCAACCTGCAGTTGTGTGTGTTTAGCATCTGGTGACAGTGCGGACTCTTTGAAGATGCAGATGCATGCTGATTTAATAGCCGCCAAAGCGCCGCAGTCGCAGTTGAAGTCGAAGTCGAAGTCGCTGTCGAAGTTGAAGTTGAAGTCACAGTTGAGGTCACAGATACATGACTGATCGCAGTTCATATTTCAAATGATAAATGGAGAAAACGAATAGGGACTGTAAGAGTTCTTAATGCTCAGCTAATGAAACTATGAGAGAATAAGTAAATTCTAGGAATCAATTATGAATATGGACTACTGTTTTCAGCTTAAAGTTTAAAAGTATTCAATATATAAACAAAATTGATATATGGTAATATGATAAATAAAACAATCATCAAAAACTTTATAATTAAGGACTACTGATTTCAGCTTAAATGTTTAAAAGTATTCAATATATAAAAGTATTTGTATAATAAACAATCACCAGAAACTTTTAATTTCATTAAGTTAACACCTTGGAAGTTTCGAGCTCAGGAGAAATAAGTTTTAAATATGTTAAATATTCTAATTCTACAATATTATTTTTGTAATAGCACAATTCATGTTTGTTTTTAGAAAAAAAATTAACATAAACAAAAAGTTTGATAATTGAAGGTAAAATTTATAAAAACAAAATTCGGTGCACAGAGCAAAAAAATTTTAAATTTTAAATTTTAATAATAATAATAATAATAATAATAATAATAATAATAATAATAATAATAATAATAATAATAATAATAATAATAATAATAATAATAATAATAATAATAATAATAATAATAATAATAATAATAATAATAATAATAATAATAATAATAATAATAATAATAATAATAATAATAATAATAATAATAATAATGTACTAAATTTACTCAATAATTTTATTTAAATTTCCCAATTGCACTACAGCATTAATTCATTTAATAGAGCATTCACTAATTAGATTATAAAATATACACAACAAATTTGTTAAGTCAATTCTTGGTTCTTCTTCCTACTAATTATATTATATTTACAATAAGTTCTATATGATTTGGAATATTCAAAGTATCTTGAATATTGCACAATTTTATTTTTTTTATTACTACAACAGTTAGATAAATATTGTAATTCTTAAAAATTAATAAGTTTTTCAAATACAAATTACATTTTTTATGTTCAATAAGTTCCTTTGCAGAGTTGGGAAAAGTAATAAACTTAGAACAATTCTTTATAACAAGAATAATGTTCAATAAGAATTTCATTGAAAAGTGCAATTCTCTTTTCGCTTCAATAAAGTAAACACTCCTCAAAAGTAGTTGATCTATGCGAGTATTATGTAAGTACCCCATGTTATACACTATGTTTTCAAAGAGATTATGAAAATAAGCAGTAAGAGTACTTGAAGTGCTCGTAATCTAAAGCGTTATTGTTGTTATAGTCGCAGTAGAGCCGCTGGAGCCAAATTGTATGATTTTTGGCCTCGAGGCAGCGATTGAGACGGAGACAGAAACGGAGACGAAGGCGAGGACTGAAGATCGAAGACAATGCGAAGTGATGCTCAGAATTGAGAAGCCGCACTGACTGTAGGTGCCCAGTGAAGACACTTCATACAAAGCGACTAAAGAAAGGTAGAGAAAGAGAGAGAGAGAGAGAGAGGCAGCGGGCAATGTGACGAGCATATTGTGTAAACAAAAGATCGAGCCTAGGAGGGCAAGTGTAAGTGCTTACATTAGCTATTATAGGGTAGCCGCAGTTGCTGCCGCTGCCTCTGCCCCGGCTGCTGTTGCTGTTGCTGCCACATGCCCCCAGCCCAGATGCAGAGAGATCTCTTTGATGATATTTTTACGTACGCCCCGAAACGTAGTTCAAACAACTGGCAGATTTCGAAAATCAACAAACAAACAAAGCGAGTATGAGTACATTCATTCCATACCCATGAGTGTGTTTGGCCATGGGAATGGAACTGGGAACTGGGAACTGCGAACTGGGAGTGGGGGAGGCTTACATGGGTATTCGACTTTTCGATGACAATTGAAAGATCACCGAAAGTGGTTTCGATCTTCTTAATCACAGCTGAGCTCAGGAAGTGTGCCTCATGGACAGGTGTGTGTGTTTCTTTCGTGCATAGACAATTGCACATTGATTGTACATAAGCGTAGAAGGAGAGAGATACAAGAGAGAGAGAGGAGGGGGGACTGGGAAATCACAATCATTGGCAGCCATGTGCAACGCCTCCTTTGGCGAGTTGCTGCGATAAAAATCTCGCTACGCTTCGCCCAACGTTGCGTCGTTTGATGCGCCGTTGCGATGCCATGCCGCAAAATTTGCTGCAATTCGTTTTGATTTGCGATTTGCCTTGCCCCACCACCTTGCCACACGTTGCAAGAACAGCAGCGAGTAAAAGCAAAAAAGCAAAAGGCAAAAAAAAAAGAATCTTATCTCGCTGCCGGAAATCAAAGTGCACATCAAAGATTGCCGACGCCGTCGCCGTTGTTGTTGTTGTTGCTGCTGCTGCGGCGTTCAATTGTAAGTGCCCCATTGGCCCCGCTGCCCCGCCGCGCCCACGCGACCAACCGACATTGCAGACCGCCCTGCTCCGCCACCTTTCAGTTTTGTTTGATGTCGTTGTTGCTCTTGCTCTCGCTGTGGTCGCCGATCGTCGTGTGCGCGATCATATTTCCCAGAGCCAGGAGTGATTGGCTACACACACACACACACACACACACACACACCTACATTGAGAGTGTCGTGCATCGAGTCACAGCGAAGGCGCTTGATTGCTACGTTTTCACCGGGCACCTGCCACTGTTGCATGCCCCGCAGGTGGGGGGTCAACTTGCCCCCTCTCACGAAAAAAAAGAAAAGAAAAACGCGATCAGAGATCACCATCGATCACCAGCGATCGATAAACGTAATTGCAGCACTGCAAAATCACACGAATTACGTATGCTGTATTATTATTGGCAGCATTAAAAGTTGTAATCATAGCGCAATGCACATTGATTAGCATATTTATTGCGGCAACTGTTGAATTTAGCATAATAAAAGACAATTGATTCTTTCGGGGGCTTTGCCATTGTGCTTGATCAATTCATTAGCATGCCTCTGCTAGCTTAACATGATGTTAAGATTATGTTTTTGTCTTAATTATGGATATTAACAGTGCATGCACCTGAAAAGTGTTCAGTGAAGACACATCAGCAACCAGAATAATAATAACAACAACAACAACAACAACAGCAACAGCAGCACACTGCTTACAGATCTGCGCTCTCCTGCTGCTGCTGCTCTCACGGCTCTCTCAGACTCGCGCTCACTCGCTCTGTCTACTTGCCAGCGCCCGCTCACTCGCTCTCTCAGGCTGGCAAGCAAACGCTCTCTCCATGCCGTAGCACACAGCGCTAGCTCTGAATTGTGTTTCGTTTGTGCTCTGCGTTCAGTCCATGAAAATACTTCGTTGAGTGTGGACGTATTGCAGTCGCACAATTGCGCAACAAACAAATCATAAATTTTACGTCTGCAAGCGGCAAATATCAAATAATAATAATAATAATAACGACGACGACGTGTGTGCCGTGTGTTTTTCAATTACTATACTTAATTTTTTTTTCACGTGCTGCAATTCGCGAGTGTAAAACGTGCGCCACCCGCAACAGAATGCGGCCAGTGTGACCCTGACCCTGATCTCAATCCTTGCTCCCCAAAAAATAAACGAAGCTTTTTTCGCTCCACACCAAAACAGTGACAATAATAATGGCAACAGTTGCCATTGCAGTTGCAAGTCGCGTGCTGCTGCTGCTGCTGATTGTGTTGCAAGGAGGCAGCGAAGCTGCTAACAGTGGCGGTGGCAACGGTGGCAGCGGGGGCGGCAGCGCAGCCAACTCGAATGGATTACAATGCCAGCGGATTGCAGTGTCCGCATGTCAGGGACTTGGCTACAATATGACCGCATTGCCCAATCTTGCTGGTCACACTAATCAGCTGGAGGCTGAGCTGCAGGTAAGCAAAAGAAGAAGAACAAGAATCTCTCTCTCTCTCTCTCTGTCTCCTTCCCTTTCACACCTTTGCGGCTATGTTTGCTGTCCCCAAAAACAACAAAAAAAAAAAAAAAACAAAACAAAACTTAAAACTCAAAACTGATTGCCGCGTGACGATAAGCGCGACTTTTGTGTGGCCATAAAAACAATTCTCGACGCTTACGTGCGAAAACCAAAATTGTTGAAAAGTCACAAACCATTGCGAAAGCCAACCGACTGAGACGGAGACGAAGATGATGATGATGGGGGCGAGGGCGAGTGCGGGGGGAAGACGTTGACGGATCTGTAACTGTGGATATGGACATGACTGAAACTGAAGCCACGAGAGAAGTTTCCAAGCCGAAGTTGTGTCAGTGTCAGTTGCTCTTGACGTTGACGACATTTGGCGGCAGCTCATCAAAGCACCTCCACTTTTTACTTATTTCATTTTTAGTAGTATTTTTGCCGCTTTTCATTTATGCGGTCGGTTTTTTCCTTTTTTTTGTCGGTTTTCGCGATGTACTGCCTGCGATAAGGTCAAAATAAATTGAATTCGAAATGATCCACAACACACATCCCCAAGCAGCTAAAGTTTCTACGCTCGCCATGCTAATTAGAAGCCATCAGCTAATGAGAAAACTTTAGGCATAGATCTGGGCCACACTTGACAAAGCAATGTGTGAGAAACAGCGCGAAGGGAGAGAAGAATAAACTGCTAGATCACACGTAGATCCATTTCGACAGGTACAAAAGTGTTACAGATACACAGCAGACAATGTTGAGGCAGTTTACACGATGAACTTACAGCATTAACCAGAATATGCTAATGGAAAAAGCAAAGCATGCTCCATTTTTTTATAATTACTAGAACAATTGCAAAAATTGTATTTTCTGCAAACTTGGTTGGTACTTTAAAAGATGATAAAAAGTATATATTTCTGATATTATTGAAATACATATAATATTATATATATGTTACCAATTGGCAGACATACAATAAGATATTCGATATATTCGATTTTATATGCTTCCCACAATTGTAACTCACAATTAAAAAAAAAAATGTTAGTCACCTCGTTGCCAAGTCTTTAAGCGCTTCAACCTTACTTAATCATCTCTTTATTTAATCAAAATAAGCGACATTAAAAAGTGTTAACGCTATGTCTAAAGCAGATGCCACAACAATAGCTCAACGTATTATCTGAGCTAATATTGATAATATCTAGCTAATTATCATGAATAAATTTAATTTGAAAATACAATGATCTTGATAAAGGGCTGTGTAAATTTAGACACTCTATTACTACTCCTTAGTTTGTGATGGGAACCCAGCTAAAAAGTGATCATCTTAGAGAACTGACCTATTGCTGGGAAAGAAGAAGCTAAAGGCAGCTGTTTCTTTTTTACATGAACTACATTAATCAAGTGGCTGTCAGTTGTGTTTGGTTTTAATCCTGCAGGACTCGGCGGCTTCTGAATGCCTGACTGAATTACATATCTATATAGTTTCGTATATGTAAGCTGTAGAGAGACTTCCCGCTGTGCTCTGCTCTGCTCTGCTCTGAGCATATCTAGACAAGAGTGCAAACACATCAAGGCACAAACACACACACACACACACACACACACACACACACACACACACTCTTACAGAAAGTTATCAGTCAAACGACTTTGGAGAAGCGACAGCCGCAAACATTTAATTGCTTTTCAATGTAAAACGCTGCCCGCTATCAGCGGAGACGACGACGACGTCAGCGTTGACGTCGCTGCCGCCTTTGCATGTTCCAGATAAAATGATAAAAACCAAGCAGAAAGAAGAAGCAACGTTGAAAACTACAAAGAAAAAAAAGGCGAACCGAAATTGTTAACTGTAACTAAAAAGAGAAGAGAATTTTTGTTTTTCTCTACATTTATTTTTTTTTTTTGTTTTGGGCTGCGAGTGCATTTGAGGTCAGCGGCTAGAGGCTAGAGGCAGCGTCATTCTTGGCCATAATTTACCATGAAAACAGTCGGAAGAGCGAAGAGAGCGAACAGTGCGTGCCTAAAGAATAAGTCGACAATACTGAAGATGATAATGATGATGGCGATGATGATGATGAAGAAAACATGGTAGTTGAGAAACAGTAGAAGACAAAAGTCGATGCGGATAATGGTGATGGTAATGGGCAGAACGTTTAGTGTAAATCTAGGCGGCATCTGAGAAAGAAGACGTAAAACGAACACAGAGAGAGAGAGAGAGAGAGATGGCAAAGAATGGAAATCAAAATGGAAATGGGAATGAAAGAAGTGAGAAATTCATGTGTCTATATGTGTGTGTGTGTGTGTGTGTGTGTGTGTAGGGGTCGCCGGTCATGGTCGGAGCCTTTCTTTTGGCCCAAAGTCCATTAACACCTTTTTGCCCGACGCCGATGCCGACGTCAACCCCAGACTCAGACTTAGAGTCAGACTCAGATTCGAACTCAGTTTCAGTCTCAGTTGTGACTTGGCCTTTTGGGCGTTTGCCGTTGCCTCTTGCCGTTTTTGGGCAATGGTCAATGGGCAATGGTCAATGATGATGCTGCCGCCACCTTAAGTGCAGCCATTTGCAGCAGCTGTGAAAGTTGAAACAAAACACAACGAAACAACTACATAAAAAAAAGGCATAAAACTGTGCACTATGCCTCTAACTGCATAGGCGTTTATCTGCACTGACCATGCTCTTTCTTCGCATACCCTGTACAAGTAGAAATGGGGTAGTTTCATCATTTTATTTAATGAGCAGCAATACTACTTCTTTTACAAGGGTTATTTATTATGTTCATGAACATAAACTCTACTTATATGTCATGATTTACTTTTAGTATTTTTGCTCATACATTATTGATTTTTTTTTTGCTCTTTTCGTCTTTACATATCTTGTATATTTCACATTGTAGAACTCTGAAATGTTGAATAGTAATTTCTTAATGTACTAAGTTTATATTCTGAAAATTTCACCACAATCGTAGTATAAGCAACATATGTTTAGGGTATTTTCTTGTCGCACATTTATTATGATCTGCACTCTAGGATTGCTGTTGCTGCTGCTTTTGATTTTTTTTGCTCTTTTCGTCTTTACATATCTTGTATATTTCACATTGTAGAGCTCTGAAATGTTTAATAGTAATTTCTTAATGTATTAAGTTTATATTCTGAAAATTTCACCTCAATCGTAGTATAAGCAACATATGTTTAGGGTATTTTCTTGTCGCACATTTATTATGATCTGCACTCTAGGATTGCTGTTGCTGCTGCTGTGGTTCTTGGGGGCGTCTGGCGTCGCGTTGCCTCCTACTTTGACTGCATCTTATCGCTTGAACTGAGTCTGAGTCTGCGCCTGGCGCTGCTCAAAATGTTCATTCTGCTGCCCTAAATGGCTGTATTCCAGCTGAGTGTGTGTGTGTTGTTTAGACAAAAGTCGAACATGTTTCAAGTGGGCAATAAAAACGAAAGCAGCAAACGAATAAAATTAAATCGGAAGCACGTAAAACAGATCAAAGAGTTTTAAAATGAACACGCTGGAAACAGCCACAACAGCAACAGCAACCACAGCAACAGCCACAGCAGCAGCAGCAGCATCACAGCAACAACATCAAAGGCCAACTAAAAGCCACAGCAACAACAATCGTCAAATCATCAAAAGCTTTTTGGACCACGGCTGCAAATGCATTTCCATACAATAAAACCGATTCAAATCATGTTTTCCGATCTGCCAAAGAGAAAGAGAGAGGGGGAAAGAGAAAGAGAAAGAGAAAAAAGAGAGAGAGAGGAAGGTAGAGAAATGGGGTTTATTATTACAATTTAGGGCTGTTTTTTTTTCTAATGAAAGACTTTTTCGCTTTTGATCCTCGATAATTACAATTTTTGTTTGATGTGACTTTTCCGATTTCAAACGTACTATAGTACTATATACATATATATATTTAATATCAGTGCAATCGTTGGTTGCATGTTGCACCTTTGCCAATTGCAGTTGCCAACGAAAAATGAAAGTAATTTAATTGTTCACTTCCACTTCCACTTGTGCCCACTTAACCACCCCTCCCTCCTCCCCTCCCCGCGGTCGCCCTTCACCCAGCTGTAGAGCAAGTGTCCAACTGCTTCAATTCAATTTCCAACATTTTCATTGATGTTTATCTCTGAGAGGGTCGTTCCACCCGGTGGAGTGAGGGGCAAATGCGGGGCAATGCAATGCACAGCACAGCGCAGCGCACATTGAATTAATTTGCTTGTAATTGTCCGTTGACGAGCACTTTGTCGGCACTTGGTCGTAACGCCCACTGTGTAAACAGCGCGATACCAATGGAGACAGACAGAGAGAGAAAGGGAGAACCTCGGAGAGAGAGTGAGAGTAAGATAGAGAGCAGGAGGAGAAGGCAGCTACAGGAGGGAGAGACTGGCGACTGGAGCTTGCTTTTTATTTGATTTGACTTGTTTATGCGCTGTCCCTCGCTCTCTCTCTCCCCTCCCTCCCTCCCTCTTGCCATACTCCCCTTCCCACTGTGATCCCTGTCACTTTGCTGTTTCTGGTAGATTTTATTTGTTCATTATCATTTCACGTGGCTGCGAGAAAACCCTCCTCCCAGTCGGAGTCGCAGTCGCAACGCTTCCCTCGTTGTCATGTTTGTCATATCACCTCTGATAAAGAAGTAGAGAAAAAAACTATACACACACACACGCACACACACACAGACACAGACATTTTGTTATAGTGCGGCCTCCCCTTTAGCATACAACCTAGAGATGGGCGTAAAATGCTCTCACTTAAGCATTACTTATTTCAATAACTTTCAATTGAATCGTTATGAAATTTTGAGGATATTTAGCTGAGTGACTAAAGTTTAGGTTTCCATTTTTAAGAACATTAGAATTCAAAAAATGAAGTAGTAAATATACCATCGCATCATCTATGAGAAAGGAACATAGAAAATTAACTTAATGGAAGCAAAAATTACAGATTACATTGTTCCAGCTTAAGAATAAATAAAAATACAAATATTACTTAACTTTGTGCTGTGAAATTGTGAGAATACTTAGCAGACATAATAAAGTTTAAGTTTCTTTTTCCATTTTAGACATACTAAAGATAAAGTTTATTTTTTTTTAGAACATTAGAATTGCAAAAATCAAGTACTTATATATAGAAAATTCCCTTAATTAATGTCCAATTCCATATATTTGTGTAAACTTGTTTAATATGATAAATGACATTGTTCCAGCTTAAGAATATATCGACATAGAAGTATTAGTAAACTTCGTTTCTTTTCTTTTTAACTAAAGTTCAAGTTTCTTTTCTTTAGAACAGTAGAATTGCAAAAATCAAGTACTTATATATAGAAAATTCCCTTAATTAAAGTCTAATTCCATATATTTGTGTAAACTTTTAAAATACGATAAATGGCATTGTTCCAGCTTAAGAATATATCGACATAGAAGTATAAGTAAACTTCGTGTCGTGTCACGTAGAGCAAACCTTTTGACACGCTGTCATCTTTAGTAGTTTAGCGACGCCGTCACACTCGTGGCTCGGAGTCGATGTCGGATTTGTGCGTTAAATATGACAGATGAGTGCTCAAACAAAGAAGAGCCCCGACTTTCCGCTTTTTGTGTCCTCTCTCCTCTCCCCGTTCAAAGCTGTTGCGCTTTTTAGCGTTTATGTAAAGTAATTGTAAATATTTGAACTGCGTTTTGGGCGCTGTTTAGACAGCGCATTAGCCGCTGACGCAGCCAAAGATTTCCCTCCGTTCGCTCCGTTGTTCGCATCCTGTTTTCCATCATCGCACACACATCACATAAGGCCGCCAAAGTTTTGCACCATAAAGACTTCGACGACGACGATGGCGACAATAAAATTGTTTGATTTTGAAAATCAGAACCCATTAAGCAGATTGTCCGGGGAGGAAGAGAGAGAGAGGAATGGTTGTGCCCCAATGCACAGAAATTTGATAAATAAAAACAGCAACGAGGCAAGTTTGGAGAACTTCAGCAACTTCCCTTCAGTTCCCCCCTCTGAGATCACACTCGAAGAGCCATAAATGTTTATGGCAAAGAATGCCTGGGCGTTTAGCTTTGCCTTTGCCTTTGCCTTGGTGTCTGTCTTGCTTATCGTGTGTCCCAAAGAGCCAAACCCGAACCTATATATCAGATATAAATACATATAAAGCAATATTCTTCGTTTATAGGCACTCGTATATCTATATCTATATCTAGATTGGCTCACGATTTGATTAAACGCAAAAAGCGAAACTAAACAAAAATAGAAAGAACTGAAATATTTTCAAGCTTTTTTACAATATTTGATTTGAGAACGTAGACGCAATCCACAGATTATGGAATCGTATTCCATATCGACTGATTAAGACGATCGTCGCCCGTCAATCGACATGTGATGTGAGAGGTGAAACGTGAGACGGGAGACGTGAGACGGACGCAAGGCGCGATGTCATCATCAACGAACGCCACATCAAAGTCCACAAAGTCAAGCCGGGGGGAAGAACAAACAAAATATAACTGTGCAAATAGCCAGAGGAAACGTCAAGAAATTAACATAATTATGGGAATTTTCAAGATTTGCAATTTGCTTTTCACAAATTAGTTTTAACGTTATCTTTTGGCTGCATGAAATGAGTGAGATTTATCTTTATTTTTATTTATAAACATTTTCAAGATATTAAGTGCCTAAGAAAGTTGGATTTGCAGAGTTGAACAAAATCTTAATAGCAGTATTTTTAGTTTTTGTTTTTAATATTAAGTTCCAACATTTTTATTCTTCATCGATATACCAAATATGGCTTTCGGTATATTTTTAAGGTATATTTAACTAATAATGTTTTGCTTTCATTCAAAATTTCTTACATGTTTTAGTTTTTTTTTTTTTTTTTTGTAATTAGAGCTCTTTCTTTTTAGATATCTATTTTATGTAAAATTTCGACACTCTATTAAAGGCAATTATATTTTTGTATATTTTGTATAACACAAAATGCGCATTCACTATGGTTTTTGTACGTAAATATTTAGTGAAAACCCAATTTTGTTTTTCCTATGAACTTTGATAAAAGCTTAATGTGTTTGCATTGCGTTTGGCTATCAGTTTCAGTTTTGATGTTTAAAAATCCATAAAAAACAAATTCCAAACACATATAGAAATTTTCAGGTATTGTTGTTGTTGTTCTTCTGGTTGTTGTTGTTGCTGTTGCTGTGCGGTTGGCAAAGAAAAACTCATCCAGAGTTAATCCATGGCGGCGTTTTGATAAGAGACTGCTTATCAGACAGCGCCAAGTTGCCGTTGCCGTTGACGTTGTTGTTCTCTATTTAGCAGAAGCTACCAGGTTACGTGCTGCATGTGTATGGGTGTAGATATGTACATACATATATGTGTGTGTGTTTGTATAGTAATTATGTGGGCAACGTTCGTAGAAACAAAAAAGTAACAAAAAGACGCAAAGACAAAAAGAATGTCAGGGCGGCATTTGAGCCGACTTAGCAAAGATAATGTCAAATGTTTGAGTGCCACCGACCGACCATCGCAGCAACAACAACAAATCAGAAAGAATATGAAGAAAAACGAATGAGAAGAAGCAGAGTAACGAACGACTCTGCCATAATGCATTACTTACCTATAGACAAATGACTTTGAAGTCTCGCGCAGGGCAAAAAAAAAGAGTCGGAGTCAGGGAGTCAGAGACTGAGTCGGAGTCGGAGTCGGAGTCATAGACAGAGTCAAAAGCAAAGACAGACAGTCGCAACATCGCAACATATACAATGTTTAACTATGGATCGTTTGTCATTCGATGGACCCGGCATAACTTGTTGAAACAGGCGATTGAATATAATGATGAAGCACGGCCAAACGTTGACGAAAAGTTTTGACAAAAGGTTTTGCAGGTCCAACTCGAAGTTGGAAGTTGGATGTTGGCTGGTTGCTACAGCAACAGCAACAGCAACAGCAATGCCAATGCCAATGCCACTTGGAGTCACAGTCGCAGTTCCAGTTGCCTCTGCAGGCAACAACAATTAGTTGACTCGCTGCCTTTTGCTCTGCTCCTTCTCCCTTATTTGCTTCTCTTTTATTTGTGTGCTGACGACCCAAGGCACAAAGCACGCAAAAAATGCAGCAACGTTTTTCAAATGCCGCGTCAGTGAAAAAGCCTGGCTGGAATGTCGAGAGTAACGATGCGGCGATGACAGTGGGCAAAAAAAAAAACACAAGCAAGGCCATTCTCGACAGCTTTATCGACTAGCAGATATCCTTTAAAATTGTATTAAGTTTGAATTTGAAACAATCGAAGTGTTGCAAATAGTGTAAATCTAAAAGTAACTTGTGGGTATGGGTATGATCGACTGGTGAATACCCTGTAGCATTGATTTCGGTGCTTATTGATTGAATAGAGTTTGATTAGCTCGAGCTTTCTTAAATATCAATGTAATATAACTAAAGTTGATGTTATATCAATCCCATCGACTTATAGTTACCCTGTACAAAAGGTTAGGTAGTATAAAATATTCAGAGCTTTACTTTGCAATTATTCTGTTAAAACTTAAATATATTTTTAGTTTAAGTGAGTAAAGTTTGAGCGACTTGCAGACACCTCTTGAGTTTCTTATGCCGATTGCAAACACACTTGTTTGATGGGGCTAAAAATATGTATGTGTAGCTGACTTACAGTGCACAAAATGCGTAGGAAAAAAGAAGCAAATGAAACATAAAAACAATAACAATGCAGACAGCAATAGTCAGAAAGCATAACAGCAGCAGCAGCAGCAGCAGCAGCAGCAGCAGCAGCAGCAGCAACAACAACAATAACATCAACAACGAGAGCAACGGCGAACAGAAGAAGAAATGAAAAGATACAGCCGCCGCAGCAGGTTTGTGTCTTAAGTCTTTTGTTTTGTGCGGCAGCAGGATGCTGAAGATGGCGTTCAACTGCGATTACGCAAGTGTGTGTGTGTGTGTGCGAATGTGTGTGTGTATGTGTTGCTGCTGCTGCTGCTGCTGAGCGTAATTACATGGCAATTAAGTTAATTGAACTGCGCGCCTGCGCTTGCGTGAATTGCTTTGGCCAAAGATAAACCCAGACGCAACGCCCGCAAAATGTGTGCGTGTGTGTGTGTGAGAGAGGAAAGGGGGGGCAGCGAAACGAAACAGCTGCAAACTGTTCCCCAACTTTTCAACTTGCAACTGCAACTTCAGCTCTTGGCATAATTTCGTGTAAGCTGCGTGTAGCTCATTTTGCAAGCTAATCCCTCGTTGCCGCTTCTGACAAAATTGTCAGCAATGCTGGGACAGCGAGACACGTGGACAGACAGATCCAGTTGCAGTTGCAGTTGCAAGTTGCAACTGGCAAGTCGAGGCACAAGTGCACAAAGTCCTGAACTGAACTGAAGTCAACTGAAAATTGAATATATTAAGTGCAGAAAGAGCACCGCGAACAGCGACCAATTGAATGCGGTTCGTTTGGGTCACAACTGCCAGTCCTCTGTCTGCCCGTCTGTCTGTCTGTCCGTCCGCTCGTCCATCTCTCTCTCTGTCCAGTCCATACAATGGATGCTTCAATTGTAACTGTAGCATGCGCTAAGCACAATTGCTTTCATGTGCTGAGACTCCAGCTTCATCTCAAACTCGAACTCCAGCTCTAGCTTCAGCTCCAGCTCCAACTCCAGCTGGAGCTCTCTGTCTGTGGCTGCTTTCAGCTGTCCGGATGTCTGGCAGCCACTTGGCAGATTTCTGCCAAAGATTAGCCGATGCTGTCGCTGATTGTTTGTCTAACTGCAAGCGAGCTAAAGCGACCGAGGCTCAAGTCGTAGCTGGTGCGGCTACAACCAAGGCGCATCTTATTAGAAACGGCAGAGTACAAATTTCTTGAGTTTCACAACACTGGCGAACAATGTTTGCAACATTTCACAAGTAAAAGCATAAAATTTATATCTTAAAGAGGCTTATTATTGGTTAGTTTTTCTTGAACTATTTTACTATATATTACAACATTCACAAATACAGTGAAAGCACTATAGAACGTTTCACAACACTGGTAAACTTTTCAATTTAGGTTACGCTACGGTTAAGTCTATTTTTATTTTCAACATATTTCTTTATATTATGCAACACTTATAAATACAGTAGAGGTATTCTACAATACTGGTAAATACTTAAAAATAATTTAGTAAATTTTCTTTAAGTCTAAGAGATGCTTTAACGTTGCAACTAATAGATAGATTTTTACCAACTACTTTGTGACATTTAACAACACTTAAAAATACTTTAGTGTTTTATAAAACTGGTAAATATTTCAAATGAACGAATGAAGAAATTTAGACATTTATTATTTGAGTGGATTAAAATGCTTTATCGTTGGTTTTTTTTTTAAGTTTATCTTGCTGTATTTTCCAACACTTAAAACAGCTCAAAAGGCATTTTGAGCAAATACCAGCTAAAAGTAATGCTATAATTTAATGGCAAGCAATACTTGATCCGCGCAGAATGAAGTGCATCTAATCCGCTGAGCACTGACTGTAATGCAATGCAACGTGGATGCCTGACTAGCGCTTCCTGCAGTAGCTGCAACATCGGTCTGGCTGCCTGCCACATGCTGCGGCTGCTGATGTTGCTGCTGCGGCTTTGGCTTTGTTGCATTCCAGCGATCGACGATCGGCGATCGGCAGTTTGCCTTTTGGATTTGCAGTCTTTTGAATGACAATCGTCGCCAGTCAAAATGTCAATTAATTGTAAGAAGAGATTCATATGTCAGCCAAAGTCAGCCGCAGTTGCAAGTTGCAAGCTGCAAGCGGTGACAGCATCACAAGCTTGCCACATTGCCACAACTGCCACTGCGGCTCACCGCTGTAGCTGAATCTCTGCATCTCGTGTGTGCTTATCAGCTGTTTGTGGCTCTAATTAGAAATACAAAGAGTCCGGCAGATTGATCAGTTTATGGCTCCGGCTATGATCTCATTGGCAGCATTTTTGTTTTTCGCTAAGCGGCGGCATCGATTTATCATCGCATCGTTGTCGCGCCGCGCCGTTTGCCGCAGCATCTTAATTATGCAAATTAGTCGAGCGCTTAGCAAAACTCCCTCCCTCCCTCCCTCCTCCCTACCTGCCTTCTTCCATTAAAAATCCAACAGAAGAGCAGCGGCAAAACAAATTCAAATAAAATAAGAGACAACGTCGCATGTTGACCTGTTGCCCGGCATTCAGATTCGCCATATTCATATAATATACATTCACATTCACGTTCATATTCGTATTCATTCGCAGCTGGGGCTAATTGCAAGCGCTTTCAAAGCAAATTAAATCAATTGGCGCACTTCAAAAGCCGCCGACGCGTCGCTGCACCCAACGAGTATCAAATGCTTTTTGGCCCGGCCAACTAAATCAAATAAAGCGCAAATCAAATAATGCACTGCCAACAGCAACAGCAGCAACAACAACAACAACGAGCACAGCTGACAGCGGCAGATAAAACGCTGCCGTCTTCGTAGCCACATCGTGAGCGACGCTTTTGTCGGCTGACCAAAACTTGACTTTGACTCAACTCAACTGAACTGAACTCAGCTGAAGATTTAGTATTGCTCTCGCTCTCTGTGTCGGCGTGTAACTTTATAGCTTGCGGTACTTTGTTGTTGTTGTTGTTGTTGTTTTCCACAAAGCATTTCGCAACACTTGTCATTCTGTCAGGCTTCAAGCTGCATCCGACAGATACTCGCACAAATAGAAACACTTGAACAGTCTTGTGTTTTTGTTTTTCGTTTTTTGTTTTTGATGATCGCGCCTGTCATGAGCACTTCTCTCAAGTCAACATCTCGTCTCGTCTACCGCAGCGCGTCTTCGTCTCAAGTGCGCTTTGCTCGACATTTTTATATTATAGCTTTGTGCATATGTAACATGCAGAAGGAGGCATGTCCGACCACATAAAGTATATAGATATATTCTCGATCAGCGATCTTAATCTTGTCTGTCTGTCTGTCCGTCCACTTATTACGTGTTTTAGTTGATTTGACTGATAATCTGGTATATTCTGTAGTACTATGCCAATATGCCAAATATAACTTTCGGTATATTATAGTATATTTACTATTTCTTAAGAATAATACAGCACTGTTTCACTATTTTTAAAAATGGATAGCGAGTATCTCACAGCTGAGCACACTTGACTGTAGCTCTTAGTTTAGATTATTAGATCAAGCTACAAATCATATTACTTTAGAGCTAAACAGCATGGAAATTCCATGCAGTCAGTCAGTCATTATTATTACCACTTTAGCTACTATTAAGCAGGCACATTCGAATTGGCAAATGCACATAATTTTGGCGTCTTATGTGCCACATGTTGCAGCTTCTCATTAGACTTGCATAAAGTAATCTCATAACAAATTGCCTGGACATGGGGTCCACGGCTAGAGAGAATACCAAATGCCAGCTCTGAGGCAGCGCCAAATGGATGGAAGTTCCAGTTGCCTGGCGCTTAAGCCTATAATTTGTATGCACAGCAAGGGAGAAGGAGAGGAGAAGTGAAACAGAGAGAGAGAGAGAGAGAAACAGGTAGAGAAGCTGCAGTTGGAACAACGATGACGAAGGCGACGACGAAGCGTAGAAAATATATAAATTAATCCATTACTTAAGAGCAGATTATGCAGATGTCTGAGCGCATTAAATGTCGCCGGCGATCGCTTCGCTTCGCGTCGTGGTTTGTGGCATTAAGCATTAATGAATGAACATGCCGCCAACTGGGGCGAGTCATACTCAACATTGCTGCGTTCGATACACATGTATGTGTATCTGCAGTCGAGTTGTAGATACATTTGTATCTACGACCGGCTTTGCCTTTCGAATATTCAAACGCTCGCAACTTATGCGTATTCAAAGTCAAAGTGCCGCAACAACATGTGGCAACATTAATGCGCCTTCTGCTTTGCTTTCATTTCGAGTTTTTTTTTCATTTTTATTTGATTTGGTTACGGCCAACAACAAAAAACAGAAAAGAAAAGAAAAAATCATTAATCAAAATCGAAAAATCATTAAGTTCGCGTTTACGTCGAGGTGTCAACTGTGTGGTTGTTGCCTCGATTGTTGTTGCTGTTGTTGTTGCTGTTGCTGTTCAACTGGTTGCTGTGGCTGTTCTCTGACTTGTAATTGAATTGTGAACATGGTCGGGGCAACAAGCCAACCTCAGCCTCAGCGACAAGCCGCAACATTATCAAACTGAAACAAAAATTAAATGTTTCTCTCGAAACGGGAAACTAAATGTGTGAAACAGGCTGAAGGAATAGCCGCAAGTCAAACAATAAAATATAAAAAAAAACCGAAAACCAAAAACAAAAAAAAAAAAACTTCAAATCCAAAAACCGAAACGAAACTTGAAAGAAAACGCGATAGAGACAAAGCGCTGCCAAGCAACTGCCGATCGAGCTGCCTAGAGAAACGTTCACAAAAATACAAAGTAAGAAAAAAAAAATACAAAAATAACACTGTTAATTTTGCTGAAACAAATTAAGCATAACTTTTTTCTTCAATTTTACACACGATGCGATGACACAAAATTTTAATTTCATGATCGATTTTTTAAAATCACACCAAAAGCAAAAGCGGTTTATTCTTTTGCCTTAGCTTTGAAGGACCGACAAAAATGTCAGTTGCGCTTGCCAGCAGATGAAAGAAATTGCTCTTAAACAATTAGAAATTAATGTGGGAAATATTAAGGCATCAAATCAAGACTGCTTCTTTAAATATAATAAAAAACAAAAAAAAAATAAAAAAGAGAAAAATTCATAAAAGAGTATTGATTTGACTTTTAGAAGAAGCTAAAAGCAACTTTTAAGCAAATGCCAATTATTGCAACAAGGATCTAGACATCAATACATATAAAATATATCTAAATAAATACTGGAATAATATAATAAAGAAATAGAGAAAATAGCATAAATTGTTAGTCATAAATATTTGCACTCATCGCACTGATGAATTTATTTAAACTTTTGAAATATTACGACATATATTGGGATCCATTTAAGTCAAACTCTATGCTGATAATATTTCTCTCACAGCAACTTTGTTAGCTCTGCAGTTTTGTTACAATGTGTGTTGCAAGCAAAACGAATCTGTTGATTGTTGTGGGGTGTGCAAAGAAACAAAATGTACGTCGTTGCGGCATAGCGAATGGCGGCCTCTTTTTTTGCGGCAACTGCGTGGCCAAAAAATGCTCGAAGCGTTGCAGATTGCATTCGATGCGCAGACGCAGACGCAAAACGTGAAATGGGAATGCGACTTTGCTCTGGCTCCAACATTGACTACGACTTTGACTGGAGGCTGAAGCAGCGACGGAGACGAAGACTTCGACTTCGACTTCGACTGCGACTGCGACTGAGGCTGAGTCTGAAGTTGTGGTTGTATTATAGCCAAGTTGCCCTTTTGCATTTGCAGGCAAGGCAAAAACACAAAGCGGCATTAATAACACATTTTAGACACTCTCGACGAGCCAAGACAGGCGTTTGCCTGTGCCCCAAAACATGGCACGGTTTTCAACTTTATCAGACTCTTCTCGCTCTCGCTTTTTCTCTCTCTCTCATTCACATTCTATCCCTCTCTTGCTCTTGTTCTTTGGCTCATGCGGTTAGACTGTCTATTAAGCTGATTGCCTTTCAGTTTTTAGACTGGCTTATGACTACTATGATGATGATTACGATGACGAGGCCCTGACACTTGTTGCCATTGTTGTGGGCTCTCTCGCTGCAGCATCATTAAATTATTATTGCCCTGGGCTATCTTTCCATGTGCGCTCTGCTCCATAGACACACTAAGACAATAGAGCGAGACAGCGCACACACACACAAAGAGAGCGAGAGTGAGCCAGCAAATGATCGAAGGTTCGATCTCACTATGTGGCACATAGTATGTGCAGGCGGCGGCTGCGTCAAAAGCAATGCCAAGTAGCCAAAGTATGCTCAACTGCAGAGTACCCTGTACCTGTTTGAGCAATTTCATATGCATTTATCAACAAATAGTGTTCAATTTATCGAGGTAATATGCATTAAACTTTTGTTGAAAATTGAGTTAAACTACAACTAAAAATCCTTGAGATTTATAAACAAATGTTACTTGAGTTATTGAGCTAAACATATATTCAATTGTGGATGGAAAGATAGTTAAACTCTAGCTTAATTTGGTAGGGATTAGTAGATTTTTATAGAAATATTAGTTGTGGAAAGTATGTTCAACTGCAGCTAAAATTAGTAGAGGTTTGTTATTTAATCGAAGTTCAGTTTATAATTGAATTTATTAACTAAATTATAAGCTACTCTATAACTCAATAATTGTTGCCCAAAAGCAAGTAACTATAGATGAGCACTGCTCTTTATATACACTTTTTAATATATATTGCTGTATATAAGCAATCATAGAGTAAGAGATATCAGAAGAGCAGCGGGAAGTGGGGGCAAAGTGTATACAAATTGGAAATTGCGTGTCTAATGCGCCGTTCGAGATGCCCGACGGTGTTTTGTGGCTGTGGCTCTTCTTCTCTGTTTGGCTTTTGACTGCCCTAATGTGCCTTAATTATACCTACAACAACAACAGCAAAGAGTAGAAGGTGCAAGAGGAAGAGGATGACAAGGAGAAGGAGAACACGAATAAGCAAGAAGCAAGCAAAGCAAAAGCCACACGGTGGCCAATGGATACAAGAATTACACTGAACTTAAGCTCAAACTTGATCAGCAAGCTGGAAATGGGAGTCGAAGTGGAAGTGGAAGTCAATGGAATTGGAATTGGAATTGGAGTTGGAGTTGGAGTTTTGCGAGCTCAGAGCTCAAGTTGGGATCGAGGATCCGACTGAGAGAGACCTGAGACTCGAGATCCGAGATCCGAGACCTGGGACCGCATGTCAACCCATCAAATGCATGTCAAAGTGCCGCTCTGGGAGTCAGTGTTCGCATCGTTCTTTGACTTTGGCTCTTTCCTGAGAAAACGTCTCACTAATTTGATGCAGGGGCTGCTCTTCTCTCCTTCTCTCCTTCTCTGTCTCCCTCGCTCTCGCTCTCGCTCTTCTTTTCATTTTCGTTGTATTTTATTATAGCTGTTGTTAGCTTTTTTTTGTGACTGCAGCCTTAAACCCTTTTGCGCCGTCTAGTCAACCAAAAAAATAAAATAAAGAGTAAAAATTCCGCAAACTCATAAATGTTTATGCCTCAGGTTCGTCATCGTCTTCGTCATCATCATTTGACGGACATGTCTGGGGACGACCGTTTGACTTTATTATTCTGTATCTATATCCCTCCTCTCTATCTCTCTGTCTCTGTGGCTTAGTCATGCGAAAACTGCGGAAATTGATCTGAGTTGCCATTTGAAGCAATTAGATTGCATTACGCTGCCGTCGCGTGTAATTAGCCCGATAGATAATTGCAGTCGACACTTGCGCCTGGGAATGCGAGCAGCCATCGAAAGCGATCGCAAACAGACTCCAATATGTGTGAAATCTGTCGCCAATTTTCACACGAACAACGTGTGTATTAACTGCAATTAGTTGCTAGAAATCAATTAAACTATGAAGCTACATAACAAGACACTCGCTTAACATAATCAACAATAATTACAGATCAACGGTATAAAATATCAAGCTGACTTATTATAGTCCTTATCGATAGATTACTTAAGAGTTGCAGCTGTAGATAGAATGTATAACAAACATATCTCGAAAAAGATTAACAAAGTATTATAGAGGTTAAGCTGCTAAGATACAAAGTGAAAATCAAAGATCTTTAGAATGGGAACCATTTTAGTAATAAGAAAATAAAAAGCAAATATATTCTTTAATTTAAATAGCTTCAATTTGTAATCTGTATAGTACTGTATCCATTAATAGTACTTTTTACTCCTTAATAGAGAGAACATACATATTGCGATAAGGATTAACAATGCCTTATACGGGCTAAGCTGCTGAGATACAAAGTGCAGATAAATGATCTTAAGATTGAGAACAATTCCAGTAATAAGAAAATAATTGGCATTTATTTACTGATCTATGAAGTATAAGCTCCTTTAATATGTAGTTTGTATTTAGAGTAAATAATAGAAGTCTACTTTCAAAAATGTGTTTATCAAATTTTCACTTTAAACTTCAGCAAAGATAAAACATATAGTATACATTTCTAAAATACCAGATTCAACCAAGTCTTATAGGGGCTAAGCTGCCGATAAGTTGTAGTAAGACATGTAAAAATGTGACTTGAGAACTGCTAATAATAAATATTCTTAAACGAAAATAGTTTTGTTAAGAATAAAAAACAGTTTTGTACTTCGGTTTATTGATCAATGAAGTCAAAGTTACTTAGATTTCTAGTTGTTTTATTTTTTGTAAACTAGGTATTATGTGAGTGATTTCAATTCAATTTTAGATAATAAATATACATATCTTACCAGTTGCCTGCAGCTGTTGATAAGTTGCAAGCAGATAAAAAGGCAACTTAAGATACAAAGTGTAGATAAATGTTCTTCAGATTTGCTGGCGATAAACAATAATAAATGAGAATCAGTTCTGAAGAAATAAAATGCAAATGTTTAGTTAGATTATTTGGGGTATAAAACAATGAAGATTTGAAAATTTTTTTTCTACTTGGATTTTTTGTGGTATGAAGAAAATGTTTTTCAAATTCTTAGACTGCATTTATGTTATAGAAAAAGTGTCTTATTTCCGAAACTAAAAATATAATTTTACTTTTTACTTTGCACTGCAAAATATCAATAAATCTTCTACCCACTTATTAGCCAATTCTCTATATAACAACAATCAGCTTTTCTAGGGTATCAAGTGCGTTGGCAAACAGCATCAGCAGGAGATACATAAAATATATTGTAGTTGAAAAGTAGAAACAAAATCAAAGTGCGAGCCCATGATGTGTGTGTGTGTGTGCGTGTATGTGTGTGTGCTTCGGAATTGTTATTCCAGTTGGCAATTTCGATAGTGTAAACAATTAGCAATAATTGTTGTTAATTGTAGTTGTTGCTCTTGCCTGACTATTGACCAGTCGAAGTCGTTGTCGATGTTGATGTCGATGTCGGTGAAAGAACAAAGCGTAAGATAAAACGCAGAGAGCGCCGCCTCGACTACGTTTACCTACATTTTTATTGCAGTTTTATTAGATAAAATTATAGACATCACAGCGAACGAAATGGCAACACACAGCACACAGCACACAACTAACAAACAAACAAACAGGCAACATTCGCTACAACAATAACAATTAACAAAGCTGAAAAAGTCAGGTGTTTGCGAGAGAGGTGTGAATTGGGAACGCTGTCAATTTGATTGTTTAAAACATTTTTGTTGTTGTTCTTGTTGTTTTTCCTATTGTTTTCCCCCTTTCTGAGTTCGTTTTGTGCTATTAGCACAAAATATTTGCCGTGTTTTTGCCTCGTTTTTCTTCAATTTGTGTAGTTTTGCTTATCGAACAGCGCATTTCGATCTAATTATTTGTCGGCAAGCTTTCATCTTTTGCCTTTTGCTTTTGCCCCCCCGCCTTGCTTACTTTACGACTTTTGTGCTCCCTCCTAATAGATAGAATATATACACACAGCTGTTAATTGATAAATGGCAAAATCTATTGCCATTATATAAAGCGATTTTACCCGCTCCCCGCCACCCCACCCTTCAAAACAGCAACGATAACATCCGTCATCGATAACCCAAAAGCCTAACCCAAAAATAAAATACAGTCTTAAGACTTCAGCTGCGTCTGCGTTTGAGTCGCAAAATTTGCATTGCTAATGCTTCATTAAGTTGCAAATACACCAAGAGAGTGACAGAGAAAGAGTGGGGAGGGAAGAGGAAAGAGGGGAGCGTCAGCGCTTGCAATCTTCTAGATAGAGATACATTTTATCGAAGATCGCAAGATAGACAGCAAAGTGCTACTTCATGGAAATGAAGATAAGCTCAACTTATTGCTTCAATTTGGCAAAACTCTGTTTCGTATACCCTGCTTTTAATGGCCAAGGGGTATGCTACGCTTGTGATAGATAGCTTGAACTATTCATTTTAGATATGCTTATTTGCTTGGTAATTAATTTGTACAAAAGTTAGGTGTATATTAATTTGATGATTGAAAAATAGCTTTGCTTCTATATATCATATTATTTTTGATTCCTGAATATTTGGTTGGGCCCGGATACAAATTTTAGATATTATTTAATTTAATTTTTGATAAAAATTGTGCCAACTGCAATAGGTCTGTTGGATGTTGTCTTATATATTCTGATCACATATAATTCACATATATAATATGTGATCACAATATATACAACCATTTTAAATATGCACTCTTTTATCATCTTTAAAATAGATAAGCAATTGTTGCTTATTAAATTTTGTTTTTAAAAATGTATAAAGCTTTAAAACTTTTTATAAAATTGAATGTATAAAGTATTCACAATGTTTGCATACTACAATCAGATGAGATTTATGTCTGTGTCTGAATAGAATAATGTATCTGATGCTGCCCTATGATGTATGTTATATATAATAAGAAGCCACAGACTATCTTTAGTTTCAATAAGTTACCTTTCAATTGAATTTCGACCACAAACTAATTCATATTTATTTTGTTCGCTCTTTGCAGATCGCCAAGCTGCTGCCACTGATCGAGTCGGGGTGCTCGAAGCGCGCCCGTTTTCTGCTCTGCTCGGCGCTCTTTCCGCTCTGCAGTCCCGATGTGCCACGCCCCGTGACCGCCTGCAAGTCGCTGTGCGAGACGGTAAAGGGCGAGTGTGCGGCAAACGCGACACCCGAGCTGATGCAGCTGTGGCCTCAGTTCCTCAGCTGCGACTCGTTGCCGCAGCCCGAGAATCACGAGCTCTGCATGCAGATACCACAAGAGACGGTGGCCAATTTGGGTGGCGGGCAGCAGCAGACGCTGCCAGCGGAGACGCAAGCAACTGGAGGAGCAACTGGATCAGCAGCAGCAACTAGTGGAACTTCGGCCGTCGCCGAGCCACCGCCGCAGCAGCAGATGTACTGGTCGTGGATGGCCTGGAAGATGTCCTCGCAGCTGGGCAAATCGTCGGCCAGCAACAATTTGCCACGCAGCGATGGCATGAGCACACTTGGCGGTGGCTATTGTCCTCAGAACTTTAGCCTGAATCCGCTGAACAGCGACGAATGTTTGCCGCAGTGTCAACGCGATGCGTTCCACACGACGCAGCAAAAGAAGCTCACCGAGAGTCTGATACTCGGACTCTCAGCCGTCTGCTTTGTGCTCACACTCTTTGCCTTGGTCACCTTCTGGGCGGAACCGACACGCTTCGGTTACCCCGAGCGCCCGGTGCTGTTCTTGTGCCTCTGCTACAATCTGTTTAGCGTCTGCTATCTGGAGCGCATTGTGTTCCATCAGGCGCGCAGTCTGGCGCTGTTGCAGGAGCCGGGGGCTCGCAGCAATGTGGCACGCAGCACCATCATCGCACCATGCGCACTGACGCCACCATGCCTCGCCTCGTACATCAGCACATCGTATCTGAGCTTGTGCGCCGCCAGCTGGTGGCTAATCTTCGCCCTCTGCTTCTATCTGTCGTCGCACAAGAAATGGTCCAGCGAGGCGCTCGAGAAACGCTCGGGACTCTTTCATGTGCTCGCCTGGGTGCCGCCGTTGGCGCCACCGATAGCCGCCCTGCTGCTGGAGCGTGTGCGTCCCAGCGAATTGACCGGCATGTGCAGTGCACCCGGTTTCGTGGAGCTGCCGGCGCTGGCGCTGCTGCTGCTCGGTCTCTACTTTACGCTGCGTGCCTCACGCTCGCTGCATAGCCTGCAACAGCAGCTGCAACCGACGCTGGCGCATCAGCGTTTCGCGCAGATCCGCAAGCGTTTCGTCATCTTCTCGCTGCTGTTCTTTGTGCCCACCGCCGCCGGTGTGATTGCCGCCTTCTGTGAACGCTTCGCGGACGCCGTGCCCAGTTGCCCCAGTCCCGAGGAGTGTGCAACACCAGCGCAGCTGAGCGCTTGGCCAGCGTTGGTGCGCATCTTCTTTCAGCTGGTGGGCGGCACGTTGACCGGCATGTGGGTGTGGTCACGCAAGACCTGCGAGAGCTATCGCAGTCGCTTGGTCGCCGGTTCACCGACATCCTCCCTGATGGCGCAACACAAATCAGCGGCTGCTGCGCTCCCCAAAAAGCATCTCTATGCCAGTGGCAAGTCGATGCTCGCATCGCCAGTGACGACGAATGGCGTGAATGGTGGCTGCCAGGCGCCGCTCTACGCTGGCATCAGTTTCCACAATGTCCCCGTCTACAATCCTAATCAGTCGAGGGTGTAGTGGGCGTGGGCGTGGCAGGCAAGCTTGCCACCTAGTTATAGTAGGCCCCATAAGTAAGCCCCTAAATGAAATGTGTTAATAGCTTTAAATACAATTTGTATATAGTTTTTTTTTTCTTTTTACATGATAATTAGTATTACACATTATTATTAAGCATTACACTTATTATTATTAGTAGTTGTAATTTAATTTAAACAACAAAATAAATGCAAAAAGTATTTAAATTATAAATAATAACTGCTTTGCTTTTGAGGGGAGTTAAAAGGCAAAATTGCATGCAATCTGAAATAATAAATCCAAAAAGTGCTTAAATTAAATATGAATATTAACTGACTTACTTTTGTGGGGATAGAAAAAGGAAAATTTCATGCAATACCATTCTGAAAACATTAAATAGATATGTGGAAAGATATATAGTATCATAGACAAACAGAGAAGTCTCATTAAAAGATTGAGGGACTTTAAGGTATTAAATGTGGTTTAAATTTCATAAAGCTAAACTTGCTAACATTTATGAACGTTGCAGAACTAGTTAGAGCTTGTCAGCTTAATTAAAAGGCAATGCTTGATCTTTTAATGTAAAATTCAATGCTTATTCCAGTAGAAAACTCTTCACGTTTTTCTGTTTTACATTTGAAAGGCGCCAGCAAAAAGTCATTTGCTATTCTCTCACAGGTTTCGCTGCAACTTTATCATGCCATCTTAATGAAAGTTCCAGCATAATAAGCAGCAGTATTTGTTTTCTTTTTATAGCTCTGCGCTGATCTAGATACATTTTGTGTGTCTGCTATGGGAAAACTCCGAGGCGGCTCATGAAAGATGAAGGAACCAGAAGTGGACTTGAAAGACAGAGACTGGCAAAAATGAGTTAATTGTTGCTACTGTTTTTTGTTTGTGCTTTTGTCGAGGGCAATTAGAAAAATGTTTAATGATAGCTCTTAAGTTGATTACAACAATTTTGTTGTCGCCTGGCATCTTGTCTGTCGTTGCAACACAGTGGCAGTTGAAGATGATGCTAAAGCTAAAGTGGAGTTGCAACCACCCTGCGAGTGTCACACATAAAAACCACACACACACACAAACACACAACATGCAGTCGAGCAGTCGAGAAGTCGAAGAGCAGCAGCAACAACAGTGCGCAATTAATTTGATTGAAGCTGCCACACGGCGTGCCTTTGCAACGTTTCTATCTTACAAATTGCGACGCTGCCAGTGCCAGTGCCAGTGCAACAGGCAACAGGCAACACAGACAAGACAACAGCTAAAGCAACAGCCACAGCCACAGCGACTGTGCAGCCGCCACTGTGCAGCAAGCGTGCAATTAACTCTTGTGCGCCAAGATCAAAGCGATTAAAGCCGACTACAACGACGACTACGACGACCAAAGCTGAGCCCAGGGGCTGTGGCAGTGCCCCTTTGGCAACGCAAAAAAAAAGATGAAGTCGAAACTGAAAACTGAAAAGCGAACGAAGCCAAGCCAAGCCAGCCAAAACGTTGAAGCTTTATCGTCATCATCTTCATCATTCTGTTGGCTTGTTGTTTTTAGTTGCCTGCCGCCTGGCGAAACAACAAAAGAACGTGCCCCAAATGCCCAGTCCACTGCCAATAGACAAGACCAGAGAGCGGAGAGTGGTCAACGGGGAGCGTGGAGCGTCCAATGTGAGGTACATTTGCTGTTTGCCACGGCTGCGGCTACAAAAAATGATTGCTGGCCATTTACAAGTGTTAAATGTGCATAAAACTTGGCCAACAACGGTCTCTGTGGTCTTTGGTTTGCTTCCCTCGCGCCTCGCGCTTCTTATTATAAATGCGACTCATTTGGCCAGTGGGGGCGATCGAACATTTGAGACAAATGACTGCACGATGCGTTCCAGTTTAACAAATAACTCATGCCCACAAACTAACTATCTCAAGTCAGCTCTTTTAAGCGCATGTGCTTTAGCAAATTGCCAAGTGTATTTACAATAGCTGGAGACGATGTCAACGTTTTAAGAAAACTTCTGGAAAGGCAATGCATGGATCGTGTCTTAGCTGTAGGTCGATCTGCATATGGGTTTAAATAGCTTGTGCCAAAGTTAATTGCTGAAGTCCAAATACTCTTCATGTGCAGCCTCGACTTTCAGCATTTCTTCGAAAATATTTCTTTTTATTTGCTTGATGCTAAGAGAATGCAACATAATTGTGGCTTGCACGACTTTGTTTCAACAACGCAGCATTTCTATTAAGCAATTTCGGTCATCCTAAAAGTATGCAACAGAAAAGTTTTCCACCAAGGAATTTTCCGCATTTCTACTTGCTGCTCATTTATGTTTGCCTGGTATTTAAACTGCTGACTCTGCAGTTTTATGCTTTGAATGGCCAACGTCATCTACTGCACTTTCACATCATTGACAACGACAACATGAACCTCAAGGAATTCATCGATTATGGTGCATACTTTTAGGATCGATGAAAATTATTTTAACACCCTTTTATTTGCTTCATCCTAAAAGTATGCACTACAAATGTGATTTGCCCAGAAGCGCAATTCTATTAAGCAATTCGAGTCATCCTAAAAGTATGCAACACAAAAGTTGACTTTAGACATATTTACTTACTGCTGATTTATGTTCGCCGGGTATTTCACCGGCTTACTCGACAGTTTCTTGCAAGCCGCGGCGGTTTCTAATGACGAACGTCATCTTCTGCACTTCCACATCATTGACAACAACAACACCAACCTCATTAAATTCAATGATTGTGGTGCATACTTTTAAGATCTGCGAAATAACTATTTTAACTATTTTCAGCATAACTTTTTTATTTCGTTGCGCATTCTATTAACTAATAATTTTCTATGATCACAAAAACAAACGACAATAGACATTTAAAAAATTAAGGTAAATATTATTGTTAATTGACCGAATATTTGATTAATAAAGGAATATTCACACGTGCAAAGAGAAAACAAAAGTACAATATTTTTATTTTATAGTCGACTATTGTATTATTGAATCTCCATAAGCCAATCTCAATTGGTTTACCTGGTTTCATTATATTATATGTGAAAAGATGTGCTTTTCCCCATTCCAAATAAATCATTAAACATAATTATCTGCCCACAAGTTTCAACAATTTAAATAGCTAGAGTTGACTAAATTGAAACAGCTCATGAAAAAATGCAAATCAATGCATTGCTATAAGTTCAAAGTCTTTATGAAACGATAAACTTCGATAAGTGTGTTATCGATAGATGACAGCCAAGACAGCCCTAAGCTTGGCCAAGCTCAAGCAGCTGATTCAAATGGTTAGCCAAGACAACAAGACCGGTTTTCGCTCACTTGAATGGTCCGTTGTTGTGATTATGGTGGAATGAAAGAATGCCACAAGAGAAAGCATTCTGGCCGCTTGCTCTGACTTGACTTGGCTTAACTGTCTAACTGGATTCATCTCTGTCGCTGTTGACGTGTGCAACAGTTAAAATGTAAAAGACTTTAACTAAGCCAATTCTCATTTATTTACTTATTTAACACAAAAATATGGCTGCCAGTGTGGTTAAATGTACGCGAAAAACAAAGGAATTGCCCAAGACCGAGAGTACGCAGTCGAATGAGGGCAATTGGTAAGCATGCGCATAAACAAAAGACTGCAACGAAGCAACAAACTTGCTTCAAAATCATTTTTCTTCAACTTTTCATCAATTTTTTTCTCAGGCGCTGGTGGCTTTTGCTTGGCACTGTGCTGCTGATCACATTTGCAACACGCTTCTATAAGGTAACTGAACCGGATCACATTTGGTAAGTGTTCGATTTATTTGCTGTCAATTCTGTGGATGTCATTGACGTGATGCCTCATTTTCCAGCTGGGATGAAACGCATTTTGGCAAAATGGGCAGTTGGTACATCAACCGTACGTTCTTCTTTGATGTACATCCACCACTGGGCAAGGTTTGTAGCTCCAACTCCAACTATCGACTTCTCATTCTATTCTGTCTCTGTGCTTTCTCCATCTCTCTCTCTCTCGTTTGCAGATGCTGATTGGTTTGTCTGGCTATCTGACAGGCTACAATGGCACCTTTCCGTTCGAGAAACCCGGCGACAAGTACAACGAAACACGTTACCAGGGCATGCGATACGTAAGCTGCATTCTAAACTCGTTCTGCAGTTGTTTCTCAGCTAATCTCTTGATTCATTTCCAGTTCTGCACAACGCTGGGCGCACTCATTATGCCCATGGGCTTTGACACCGTCTACGATCTGACGCACTCCCATGAGGCGGCTTTGCTGTCGGCGGCCTACCTCATCTTTGGTAAGTGGCTAAGCCGAAGGCTTCCACAAGCACTTGAGCTCATCTATCGGACGTTCATGTATGCGAGAATATCTCTAAGCCACAGTTTCTTTCATTTATTCATATTTTGCTTTTCTTTATTGATTCCCTTTATGCAACCCTATCAATAACATATATTTCTCAACTTTTCTTAAAAGACGCTTACATAATTAGTATGTCACATCTTTTTCAACTAATATTCAATACCTTTCTGGCTGATTATAAAAGATGGTATTCATTCTAGTTAAGTCTCTTTTCCTTAAGGAAACTTTAAGATAAAGTTGCTTAAAATCCAAATTCGATCTCATTTATTTCCTTGATGTAATCATTATTTTTCATTTTTTTTCTATCTATTCTCTCTCTCTCTCTCTCTCTCTCTCTCTCTTTATTTTTATCTTTTTGTACTTAAAAGAATCACTCTAATTTCTTTCTTTCTACATCAAGCTAAGCTCTAAGAAAGGAGTGCTTAAATTCGCTTTATCCATCTAATTTATTACTTAGAAATACTCCCCCAAAAGGGGCTTTTACAACTTTATTTAGTTCCTTGAAGATTCATTCTTTTTCATGACCTTTTACTAACTTATTTATTTATGCCTTTCTTCCTAGACGTGGGTCTGCTTACACTCAATCAATACATATTGCTGGATCCCATACTCTTGTTCTTCATGATGGCCTCCGTTTGGGGCATGGTGAAGATATCCAAGTGCACCGCAGCCGGTGGCTCCTACACGTTTCGCTGGTGGTGCTGGCTCTCGCTGACTGGCACCATGCTCTCATGCACCATCAGTGTGAAGTTTGTGGGTCTCTTTGTGGTGCTGCTGGTGGGTTTGCATACGGCCAGCGAACTCTGGCTAATCTTGGGTGATCTGGCCAAGCCCGTTCTGGAGACGATCAAACAGATTGCCTGTCGTGCCATCACGCTGATCGTGTGGCCCATTATGCTCTATACGCTGTTCTTTTACATTCATCTGCAAGTGCTGAATCGCAGTGGCAATGGCGATGGCTTCTATAGTTCGGCGTTTCAATCGCGTCTCATTGGCAACTCGCTGTACAATGCAAGCATGCCCCGGCATGTGGCTTATGGCGCTCTGGTGACCATCAAGAATCACAAAACCGGCGGCGGCTATTTGCACTCGCATGCTCATCTCTATCCCAAAGAGAGTGGCGCCCGTCAGCAGCAGGTAAATCGATATTGTATTTCGACTTAATCAATTCGCTTTCAACTGCTATTTCTTCGATCAGATCACCACGTATACGCACAAGGATGACAACAATCTGTGGCTGATTAAACCGTATAACAAACAGTCGGTGCCCGGTGGCAAATTGAAGTTGCTGCGTAATGGCGATCTGTTGCGTCTGGAGCATGTGGTGACCAAACGCAATCTGCACTCTCACAACGAAGCGGCGCCAATGACTAAGAAGCATATGCAAGTCACGGGCTACGGCGAGGTAAAGATACTTATCAATAAAGAAAACATTTTTTTTTTTTCACTTTTTAATTCTCTTTCGCTGTCACTCTTAGGCGGGTGTCGGCGATGCCAACGATATTTGGCGCGTGCTTGTTGTGGGCGGCCGTACAAACCAAAGTATACACACGGTGACTTCACGCTTGATGTTCGTGCACTATCTGCAGAACTGTGCGCTCACGTCCAGCGGCAAGCAGCTGCCCAAGTGGGGCTTTGAGCAGCAGGAGGTCTCCTGTAATCACAACGTACGCGACAAGTTCGCCCAATGGAATGTCGAGGACAATCAGCACAAGCAGCGTAAGACATTATTATTTATTTTTATTATTTTAATAACACATTCATACTTTGATTACATAATTTCCACGGAGTAGATTTAATAACCATACAAATTCCTCAACAAATGTTGAAAAAAATCTTTGAAATATGTAAAGAAAAATGAGAGCGATATCTTTTAATACAATTTGCACTTAACGGCCACTCTGTAATTAATACTATCATTAACTTTGCGGCATATTTTCGTCGGTTGACATATATAAAGTACTTAATAATGTGCTTAAAATACACTAAATTATGTTAGACTTTATTAACTGTTATTTGCACTTAACAGCCACTCTGTTCTTAATAGTAAAATTTAATTTGTATCTATTTTCTTTGCTTAACTATCACACAAAAGCTTAAGAATATGCAGAAAATACGTTTCACTTAATGTTGTTTGCACTTAACGGCCACACTGTACTTAATATCAATATTCACTTCTAAACATAATTTCTTCTCATAACGGTCTCTCAAAAACGAAAAACCTTACATAATGCTTAGAATACTTGTGCATAAATAGATGTGATTTATTTCACTTCATATCAATTGCACTTAGCGGCCACCCCATATTACTCTTCAGTATATTTTCCTTACTTAACAGACCCACAAAGAAACTAATATTACTTTTGCATGGGAACACAGAAATCGTGTTGCCTTACTTAACATATATTTTATTTAAGGCTGCTAAACGAGTATCACAAATATTACTAATTAACTAATTAAATATTTTATTTATATAATAAGAGATTAAATTCCTACTAGCAACAAATTTGAATATAAAATTTAACTGATTCTCTCTTTTCCTCAGTACCCAGCGTCAGTTTTAGCGTTTATGCACCTGGCTTCTTTTCACGCTTTCTGGAATCACACGCTGTCATGCTGCAGGGCAACGCGGGCTTAAAGCCCAAGGAGGGCGAAGTCACCAGCCAGCCTTGGCAGTGGCCCATCAACTATCGCGTAAGTGAAACGCACTTTCAGTCGAATGCTAAGAGGACTTAACAACTTTCTTCAATTTTATGCAGGGTCAATACTTCTCAGGCAGCAGCTATCGCATCTATTTGCTGGGCAATCCCATCATCTGGTGGAGCAATCTTGTATTTCTGGCGCTCTTCGTTGCCGTCTTTCTCTACAATGCCATCGTGCAACAGCGTCGTGCCGGCCAAGCGGCTGTCAATCAACAACCAATTGCCGAAGATCAACCTGCCATCGGTGACATCTGCAGCTGTTGTCCAGCGAGTAGCAGCGAGTCAACTCAGCTCGTTGAGACGTCGAGTGCTTCGAGTGGCGAATCACAGCTGGAGGCGTCGATGTCACTGCAGGCAGCTGCTTGGCTCTTTGTTGGATGGCTGCTGCACTATTTGCCCTTCTGGGCGATGGGTCGAGTGCTCTACTTTCATCACTACTTTCCGGCCTTGATATTCAATTCGCTGTTGACGGGTGAGTGCAGTTGTACAGGGTATCTTCAAGTCGAAGATGCTTTGAATTGCCAAAGTTGTTCTAATCAGATAGTTGAACCACTTGTGAAACACTTAGAAATTTCTTTGGTATGCTGTAAGAAAGCGTAATGTGGATTAAAAATATATATGTATATAAATTTATTTCCTGATAACAATGGTTGTCAACTTAATAGGCTGCAAACTACCTGCAAATCTATTGTTAGCCACTTAAATACTATTTGAACATAAACTACACGCCAACAAGTCGAAGCCAACTACTTGACCTTCAATCCAACTTGGATTTTATGACTTCTGATTTAACTTTCTTTCAACAAAGATTTTGAATTTTATAATTAGTTTGCTAGTTTAGATTTTAGTTTGTATGTTGATGCTAACACATTATCAGTTCATTATTTCAGTTCAAATTGAATTGGGTTTTAGAATTTTTGATTTCACTTTCTTTTAACTTAATTGTTGAATTTAATAATTAGTTTCTTAGTTTTAGATTTGCTTTTTAATTAACCACATTATCTATTTATAAATTTCCCTTCAACTTGGATTCGATTTAACTTCATTTTAACTTAAATATTGAATTTAATAATTATTTTGGTATTTTAGAATATATTTTGTATGTGGATTTTAACACATTATCTATTAATTAGTTTGCTTCAACAAGGATTTGATTTTATATTTTTTATTGTAACTTTGTTTTGAGTTCTCGAGTTCAAGAGTTAGTTTGCTAATTTTAGATTTGTTTTGTTTGTTGATCTCAACACATTTTCTTTTTGCTTGCAGGCATTATGTTCAACTATATAATACGCTCGCTGCCCAAATGGATGCAGCATGCGCTGCTCGGTACGCTGCTCTCGGTGGTTGCCTACAGCTTTGTGCTCTTCTCCCCGCTGGCCTATGGCATGACTGGTCCCCATGCCAACGAGCCCAACTCGACGATGCACAAGCTCAAATGGATGTCCACTTGGGAGTTCTAAAGCAACACACAAAATAACATTTCGATTTGTTGTTTTTGCATAGAAATAAGCATTTTATAAGTATATATAAAAAGTAGACAAATGCGCTTAAATTAAATACACAGAAAACAAAAAAACACACCGAAATTAATAGTGGGTATTAAAAGGAACTTAGGTGTAGGATGACGAAAAAAAAGAGCAATCAGCAGAAGTTGCGCCAAGTGCTAGTTATAAATATAAATTAAGCATCCGCCATGGCAGCCCAACCAAAAACCAACCAACCAATCGATCAGTCGATCGATCGATTAATCAAAGATGCCCAGCTCATCGAATCGTCGCAGGGCATAACGCAGGGTATCCGTAGTGCGGGGATTTGAGGAGAACATCAATTGTACCTTCTTCTTAGCGAAATCAGAGTCGGTTAAAGCCTCAATGCTAATGTCATACGAGTCCTCCTTCTTCATGGTGACCATGGGCAGAAAGGCGTACGATGAGAAGAAACCGTATAGCTCACGGGAACGTATCTCATGCTGTATATCCTCAAAGCTGGGCACAAACTCCGAATGCATGCGCTCCAAGCTGTCGCGCAGCGAATCATAATAGGTCTGGATGAGGAACTCTCGTCGATGGATCAGCACATCGAGCTGCACGCTGCTGTTGAGAAAGAAATTGATGTCACAGCCGGGACTGCCAAAGAAACTGTTCTGAAAGTCCACCTAAGAGGGAAGGCAAATAAAATATTTCATTTATAAATAAAATTGATAAAAGTTCTAGACAAATTCGTGTGTGTGCACTTACAAAGATGGCATCGATGGGCTTCGTGGGCAGCTCGTCGTGGTATTTGTACATGAAATTGTTGACCCACAGATCGCCGTGATTGAGCACTGTGATTTCACCGGGTATGGGACGGCCGGTCATAACCAGATTCTCCTTGATGTTATCGCAATGGCGATGCAATTTCGCCGCCAGCTGCTCATAGCCCGACCACTTGCCCACCACATTGGCGAGCGTATTCAGCTGCAGTGTCATGAAGTTGATGAATCTCTCATTGGTGCGTATGTAGTTCTCATCCAGCATGCCTGTGGTAAAATGCTCTCGCACACTGGGTTCCTATAAACGAAATACACATATGTACATAGTATGTCATACTACATCTTTCGCATTGAGCAAAGTCGAACTCACCTTCTCGGCCAGCAGCATGGAGCTGGCATGGAATTTTCCCAGTTTCTGCAAGATGACCACGCAGTGCTCCTCGTTCAGCCCGTTCTGGCGACTAGCCAACTTGTAGCCATACTGTGTGAGATCATCGAAGACAATCGTCTGTATGGGCTCGCGAGTTGTGTAGAAGCATTTAGCGCCAAACTTCGATCCGTCACCGATCAGCACCTCCAGTTTGCCCAGCACATCGAAATAGAAGATCTTTTCGCGCAAATACACGGCCAACTCTTCGAGGAATTGTGTCGCCGGCGTAATGGCAATGCTCTTCACAATCAATGCCAACTCCTCGTCCAGCTGACGTTTACTGCTCCTGTAGAGAGCTTTGGCGCGATAGATTTTGCTGCAATAGTTTTCACCGCCACCGCCGCTTGATTCGGCAAAGATGATCTTCTTGATGTCGACGCGCATGTCGCGCAGTCCATCCTCGAGGGCGGCCTTGAAGAAGTCCTCGTTGAGATACTTTGGCGGTTGGTTAATGCGTTTCTCGCTCTCCAGCTTCATGCTGATCCTGTGTGTGTGTGCTGCAAATGTCCTGTCTGTGTGTTGTCTGTGCTGAGTATCCGCTAAAGGACTGTGTACTGGACCGTGTCGCTTGGAAAACTGTGGCCACGCCAGGCGACTCCCCTAAATATAGTCTGTCATTTTGGCTTATCAAAGCCCGACAGAGACACTCGTGTCGAGTTCGACATCGCGATCCGATACGGGCTAAGTCTAATGCACATGATATCGCCCTATAGTCTGTGTATATACATACACATATAAATATATATATATATATTCTATATATTCTACATGCATATAGAGATTTGTATGTACAACGTTGTACACATATAAGCACCACTTAAAAAGTATGTGCACTCAACTGAACTGAACGCTATAATCATAATATTTGCTAATTAATCTATTTAATAAACCGTCGAGTGGTCGCAACGCCACGCCACGCCACACACACACACATACACATACACACGCACACACACGCACACATAGAAGACAGGGACACACGGCACAGGCATCGAACAAGTGGGTACAAGTCTCCCCGTAACACGATCTGCGATTTGCAATCGAAGCTAAGCACGTATTCGTGTGCCAAGCCATGCCCTGGAACGAAGCAAGTGATAAACGTTTTAGACATTTGCACCAACAGACAGACGAATAGAAGTCCACGGGATGCGAAGCTGATAATGATTTGCCCAATTCACATGATACCGTTGCTATTGTAGAAGAACTAACCGGAACTCTGAGAGGTGAAGGCACTTGCACATTGATCCCGATTAGAATCTGAATATATTATGAAGATTAAAAATATAGATATAGACATGTATATATTATATATTTATATATATAGATAGATAGATATTTATTTAAAGAGATAGACATAGATATAAATATAGATATAGATATAGATATAGATATAGATATAGATATAGATATAGATATAGATATAGATATAGATATAGATATAGATATAGATATAGATATAGATATAGATATAGATATAGATATAGATATAGATATAGATATAGATATAGATATAGATATAGATATAGATATAGATATAGATATAGATATAGATATAGATATAGATATAGATATAGATATAGATATAGATATAGATATAGATATAGATATAGATATAGATATAGATATAGATATAGATATAGATATAGATATAGATATAGATATAGATATAGATATAGATATAGATATAGATATAGATATAGATATAGATATAGATATAGATATAGATATAGATATAGATATAGATATAGATATAGATATAGATATAGATATAGATATAGATATAGATATAGATATAGATATAGATATAGATATAGATATAGATATAGATATAGATATAGATATAGATATAGATATAGATATAGATATAGATATAGATATAGATATAGATATAGATATAGATATAGATATAGATATAGATATAGATATAGATATAGATATAGATATAGATATAGATATAGATATAGATATAGATATAGATATAGATATAGATATAGATATAGATATAGATATAGATATAGATATAGATATAGATATAGATATAGATATAGATATAGATATAGATATAGATATAGATATAGATATAGATATAGATATAGATATAGATATAGATATAGATATAGATATAGATATAGATATAGATATAGATATAGATATAGATATAGATATAGATATAGATATAGATATAGATATAGATATAGATATAGATTTTCTTTTTGTCCTCTCCCAATAATATATAATCGATATAGTGAGTGGAATGGATTAAGTCTATCACGAGTGGCGGCGCCTTACGTAACTTATCAGTTAAGGGGCTTAACAACTTTGGGGATTACCTTGAACCACACCTGCCCGATAAATTGCAGTTCCGCTCTGCATAGTTACAATCAAAATTGCACTTCTTATCTAATCCGGAGCGAAGTCTGAGGGCTGAAATGAAATCATTCTCATATTACAGCGTAATTAGCGAATAATTTGGAAACAAAGTAGAGGCATTGAGATAGTCCAGTTAACAGGTGTTCAATATCTGCATAGTATATAGAAAAGCTATAGATATGTTTTGCTTAATTTCCGTTGAATTTGTTTATGCTGTCATTGAATGTACACATCGACCACGTTTTAACGTATCTGGCATTGCATTGAGGACTGCAGAGATAACCTAAGACGACCATGTGCTTGCCTGGCGTCGCAATGTTTGAGATTGTGGCATCAACTTGATGACCTTGTCCTTTTGCGCGTTTTGTTTCTTTTCTGATTTTTCGGGTGCAATAAACATATAGAATCTATATCTATGTATGTACGTATATAGAAGTGGGAATAATGCAATTACAGCAATTGCTTTGTTTTCATTTCGTTTTTAATGACTTAATGAATATATGTTATTTGAAGAATCAGAGTAAATAAACATAAACAAATTCAGGGAGAGGAGTGGCGTGGAAATTACGTCATCTGTGTCCAAAGTGCAATGGGAAACAAGTTCGTGCCACAATGTTGATCAGATATGTTTTGCGACGACTTCGAAGCACTTCGATTTTCAGTTCTTAGTCGAGCAGTAGTTGCTTTTCACTTTCAAGCCACTAAAACTACGTGTTCCAACAAAGGCAACAACTATACGCCACACACACACACACACACACATACTCGCAGAGACAACGTCAGAGAGACAGCAACAGAGCCAGAGACATCAGTGTTGGCGCTACCTCAAGTCAACGATCGGTGATCAATGATCTGTGTGATCTCTGATCTAAGCTGTCAGCCGTGAAACAGTCTTGTCGAGTCTGGCTGCTGTCTAGTTTTTGTGTTAAACTAGTACTACAACTTTACTGTTAAATGTATTATGGGAACAGAGACATTTATTTGGGTGATAAGCGAGCTCATCTGGAGCTCGTCTACTCGTCTATGCGTAGTACCTATTTATAAGACAGCCATGACGTACGGATACGGCGCAGTAAACTACAAGTCCGACTGACTGCCTGACTCTGACCTTGACTACCACGAGGTGCGAACAGAGGCTCATTCGCGTTGTCTTCTACGCGATGCTGATAACGAGTATCATCATATATTATGTATATTTATATAATTGTATATGTGCAACGGTCACTCAGGTGACGCTACAGCTCGGCGCGTGGTCCTCAACAACGCATATATATATATATATATATATGTATGTACATATCAAAATCGTATGCAAAACGTGCATTTTCAGATTGCACACAAAGGAACTCGGCAATAAAAATGCATTATTGTTATCTGCCTGCTAAGCTGATTTGCTTTGTGAATGAAAAAGATTCCATGAAGGATCTGTTCTACAAATTTATAGTGATTGGGATTGAATATGTCGTCAATATTATGTTGAATATATTCGCATCCATACTTTCATACTTTAAATTGACTAACGAAGTATTAAAATAAGTTCAACTAAATATTAAGGAATTATCTTTTGCAATACATCAGCTAACTACTAGATTAGGTATTCAATTAAGAAATATTCCCAATGAAGTATTAAAAAAAAAAAATGTAGAACTAAATATAAAGAAATTATCTTTTTAAATAGATCAGCTAACTATTAAAAGTAGATTAGACATTCATTGAAATCTAAGTGTGACTGCCTATAATGATTGAGATATAGAGAGAGATAGAGAGAGTTAAGATCGTAATGTGGAACAATATATGAATTTCAATGTGCAATTAATGCTGACAACAAATCAAAGTTCAAGAGCTGTGTTCTGGGTGTGTTCTCAAGTTGAAGACAAAGATAAAGATCTCAGGTCATTTGAGTTGTCATAGCCCGCATTAGACTTACATATAGTACACGTTGATAGACAGATGTTTATTTATACATAAATAAGACACTAGAGAGTCTTCGACGTAATAATATAATAGTAGTACTTTATACATATCTATCAGCCTTCGGGGCACTTGAGAGCTGCACTGGTTGGCGTTGAAGTTGTCTCGGTTTGTCTTGGCATAAATGCCAATGCAGAAAAGAGGGCAAACATTGTGACAACAATGCGCACCAACTGATCGAGTTGATCGAAGCTAATTGAATTTGGAGAGCTTCCAGTGTGTGGAAGTGTGCTTGCGCCTGCTCACTTCATAGATTAAATCGATTAAAACTGTTTTTTGTATTCAATTGTATTGACTTAATCGAATGCCAATGACTAACTGCGTCTTCTAGCAATTTCGAAACGAATTCGAACTGTGTCAAAACTCAAGTAGCATCGCCATATTTACTTTTCAAATCGCATCGCATCGCATATAGTATACATACATATACTGTATGTCTTATGTATAGCACAGAAGCAATAGCGGCGTGCTGCCAGCTTTCAATATAGAAATAACAAAATATATACAGACAAATAGAGACAAGCTTTATGAGTATTTGATTATTTTGTCGAATCAATAGACAATAAATTTAATTGCGGCGCAAAAGTGCATTAAACTTGAACTAAATGTTGCGCATTATTTCGTATTTCGAAAGTACACACTAAACTTGAATGAAAAAAAGAGCTACAGAGGGAGGTGCAACAATGTTCATATCTACAACTATAGGCGACAATTTAATACCACTGCGCATATAAAATTCGATTATAAGCTTGCAATTTTGTAACACGTGATTCTACGCATATCTTTCGCAACCCATTTAAACGTTATGCCCTATGCTAGAGTATATGACAAGGGCATAACTACAATGTATTGGGCACAGCTCTTGAGCACTTGCTAGTTCATAATCATAAAATTGTTTATCAATCAATAGATCCCACCTTGAGGCACATTTGAAGTCCAAATACTTTAGAATATATAGATCACAATATAAAGAATTTCTTTGTGCTGGCATTAGCTTGATTGCTAAAATTCTGATTTGAACAAAGTTCGCACTTCTGAAAATAACATCCAAAATGCTGCAGTCTGAAATAGATACCACAAATTTACTTTATTTTGTTAGGCTCTAAGTGAGATTATCGTTAATGTTTAAATATTGGTGTTTTTGTTATACAGGGATTTTCTTTACAATGTTGCACTGATCGATTTTATCGATTTGCTAGTATATTATATATCAATAGTTGATTAATATCTACCTTCAATATAAAAAATATCTTCGTGATTAATATTTCATTTAAAAATAAATCATTTTAATTTCCAAATCTGTGTTTTAGCTTAAATATCGGTATTTTTGGTATATACTGATTTACTTTGCAGTGTTGCACTTGTTATCAATTTGCTAGTATATCGATACCTGTATTGATATCTCTCTTCAATATAAGAAACATCTTATGATGAATTACTTAATACATTGCAACAATTTTTTTTTAAATTAAAAATAAGTCATGTTGATTTAATAATTGTAAATTGGTGGGTTTTATTAAACGTTAGTATCGTTTAAATTAAGATACCGGTATATTTGGTATACAGTGATTAACTTTGCAGTGTTGCACAGAGTAATTAATCGATAAGAAAAGTTATCAATAAAGCTTTGACATTAGGAAATTTTAAACGTGTTTATTAATTGATCAATGTTTGTAAATGTGGCACGTGGCAGGCTAAGTGCTTCTTGTTGCGAATGTCATAGCCTCTGAAGTTCATGTAAGCTTCTTCTTATTGCGCCTGTAATAGATGAAGGATGGCTGTGTGCGGGGCACACGCTGCATTTCAAGTTCCGGCTCTATTTCGAGCTCCAGTTTGGTGTCCAACTCCGAGCCCGGGCCCAGCTCACGATTGAGCCGTAGCAGCTGCAACTCACGCACTGGCACCTCGGATTGCGATGCCTCGACGGTCTTCCTAAGGAGTGGCAAAGGTGCCAACTGCTTGCGATGGCGTCGATTGCCGTTGCCAAGTGTTGCAATGTCATTGTGCTGACGGTTGTTGCGATTGAGACGCCACATCATGGAACGCATCGATGGCAGCCACTGACGCGGTGGCATCTGCATGAGCTGCGTCATGGGCGGCTCCTGACGTGGCATCGCATTGTAGATGGACGTGCGCCACATTTGCTGCTCGCAACGTTGCAGCACATCGCGCAGATCATTGCTCTTCAGCATATAGCTGCGCATCTCGTGATCACGATAATGACTGAGCACACAATTCACCTGCATGCCGTTGTCCTTTTGCTTCTCCCTCTGCTGCTGCTGCTGCTGTTGCTGCTTTTGCTTTAGCAAATGGGCTGAGAGCAGCACGTTGGCCACATCAAGAGCGGACATGGTGGACATTGTGGTCAGCGAGACAAGCGGTTGGCCACTCGGTTGCTTGATGCACTCGGCAATGTTTTTGCCCAATAGCATCCACAATTCAGCTTCAAAGCTCGATCTTTGTTGCTCCTGCTCCTTCTGCTGCTTCTGCTGCGATTTTGCAGCCTTCTCTTGCTGTGGCTGCTATACACACCAAAGGCTGAGCACGTGGTTTGGCAAATCGAACGAAAAAGAGGCTTATCAACTCACCTGAAATTTGTTGTGACTACGACGCCAGTTATTATAGCGCTGCTGCAGTCGAGGATAATACGACAGATTGTTGGCAAAGAAGGGCGCATTCTCAGGCAGCTCGGTGTTCGCCATTTTGTCAGCCTCATCGTCAGGCATTACAACATTCATAATGTGCTGCAAAATGCATCAAATGTGCATACATTTGAAAAAAGAAGATTCAGCAATAAAGAAATCGGATCACCTACATCAACCTTCAGTCTTAAATCGGACATATCTGGACCAGAAAAGTTCATCTTGCTTTTAATAAAATATCACAATTTAATTGCTTTCACAACGTTGACAGGACAGAAGCTGAATGACTTTCAATTAATCCTGTGACAGTAGAACTTGTCAAAAATTGTCACGCACACAATGTCACAAATGTCAATGTCATCAATTCAATTATGAAACAGTGTTGCCTCATTAAAAATTCAAAATAGAACTATTTTAAAATGCAGTTGACAATTAAATAGAAACACGGAAATTGAAATACAATTTTAATTGTATAGAAACAAATTACTTTTAATCTTTGTGCAGATGAAACCTATTATAATTAACATTTACATATATATTTTATTGTAGTATATTTTTATTCAATAGAAAACTATTTTCCTATATGAAAGAACTTGCATTTTTAAATTCATCTTTTGGAGTTTAAGCAAATCATTTAATTGATTATGAAAAAGGGTTTCCCTTTCGGGAGAAACTTACATTTTTAAATTCGACTTAATCATGTTTAACTTAAAATATAAAAAAGACAATTAAAAAAGCTTTAACTTAACTTAAATGTAGATTATATTTAAAATAAAAATAAATATTTATATAAATGGATAAAATTTGCAAATATTACGAATACTTAAATATGAAAAGTAAAATTTATTGGGAAATATACACGTAATGATTTGTATTACATGAAATAGTATATATCTGATTAATTTAATTACAAAATATAAGCATATATAAATTTGTAAATGTTTAGAATTTGATATATTTACTCTTTAATTAATCTTATTTCTATGCATATCATCTAAAGACATATATTTACTTCTATCTACTTCTTAAATTAAAAATGATCTTTATCCAGCAGATCACTTTGAAATAAGCTGTAATTAAATGTTGAACAAATTGTATGAATTAATAGCACAAAGAACAACGCACAATGATGATGTATGTATATGTGATTTTATTTAAATTCGAATGCTGAAAAACAATAAAGAACCTTCGCAAACACTTTTGCGTTGAGCTGAAAAGCCTATTGTTTTGTTTGACGAAACCATTTCATTGTGATAAGAAAACCAGCTACAAAGCAGATCTTCAATTACCAGGCACTTAAAGCAAAATGCCTAACTCTTTCATGCCAATTTAATTGCTCAGAAATCTGAATTGATTTCGAATCGATGACCTACCACAAAAGTACGCAATCAACAATGAGAGACTCGAACTGAGCTGAACTGAAGTTGATAAATTTATTTATTTGCATACACTTATTTTTCTTTTTATTGCTCACATCACAATGTTTTTCAATTTTCATTTATTATTGTTATTATTTGTGTGTATTTTTCTTTCTTCTCTACTCTACTCTCCTCTCCTCTCCTCTTTTCTTTTCTCTGTTGTGTTTTATTGTTATTTATTTATTTGTATGTTTTTTTATTTGCACCATTGAAGCTCACGTCGCCGCTTAGTTGATAAACGAACGCGCTTGAGAGCGGACCTGCCACAAAACAACAAAACAATTGCAATACGAGTAAAGCTCAACGTCCGAGAGAAACTGAAGAGATCTGGGAATCGGGAATGGAAAGTGAAGAAGTGCCAGAACTTCATAGACACAAGGATTATTTGGATGACATTAATATCGAATGGGTAAGTGACCGATTATCAAATGTTCTATATAAAGAATTAAGATTAACGACAACAATCAGAAGACAAAGAATCGTATCGTATCGAATTGAACGCGACTGCGAGTTACCCTTTAAGGGAAACCCCCTAAGCAAAAAAATATGTGCGGCTTTGTTTTTTTTTTTTAATTTTTGAACCCTTTTTACAAGGTATTTAAAGTTCATTACAAGTTTGAATCTCTCTCTCTCTCTCACTCTCTGTCTGAGCTGTAATTATTATTCGCTGTTTTGTTTATTAACACTTAAAGCTTACAAGCTGTTGCCAAATTTATAGTAATGATTTCATGCTGGAATTAAAACATCTGCCAGAGTCTTGACGACAAGATGTAATCAAGTATTATTGTATGTGATTTCTGAGTTATTTACACACTTTCACTATCCCTCAGCAACAGCAACATTTGCGTGAATTTGGCAACAAGTGAAAGAGGCAACGTAATAAAAATTTTGGATATTCAACTTTTGTGAAGCTTTTACATTGGTTCTTATTATTTTCAAATAAGTGAGAGCGGTACAGTTGTACCGTATGTTGTACTCTGTACCTGATTGTTTTTGTTCGATTGTTGCTTGGCAGCTGTTGCTGAAACTGAGTACCGCGAATTTTATGGGTTACACGGAAGGTTCATCTTGAGACTGTCCGATCTGCGCGACAGACAGACGGACGGACGGACGGATAGAGGGTTAGTAAGGTAGGCAGTTCGGTGGGTAGCGGGTGGAAGGTCCAGGAGCTAAAACGACGCAGCTGTCGAGGGTGACAAACATTCATGTATGTATCGGGTCGGGTCGGGTCGGAAATACCTCCTCGCGATACCCTTTTCGTCCAACTTTAATGGGATCAGGTATGAGAAGAAGTTAATAAACCAAGCGCACGCTGTTTGTTGTTTCTTGTCATGATGATTCATGATGATGAATTTCATAACAGAAGAAAGAGATTTCCTGAACTGCAAGTAAATGAAATCATCTTAATTTACTGCCGGATTATTAACTTTTTGTTGTCGACTAACACCCTAACACAAATGAAATGTGTCGGAACTTGACATGAACTTTGCCAAAATATCATTAGCTGTAGTATTTACGCCTTAATGCTTTTTATAAACTGTTTTTTATTTGCCTGACTTGCTTGCGGTATTTGCTTAAGCCCAAACGGTAAGCGACAGCTCTCCCCCCTCCCCGTCCCCCTCTTCCACTGTCCCGTGTCGCTCCACTTTATCTCGCCCCCGTAAGGCAAACATGACACGGTGACACAATTAGCTGCATTCTGCGAAGCGTCGTCAGCACCTCAAGCGTCGCGATCTGCGGCGCATCGTCTTTGTGAGATACTCCACACTCACTCACACACACACTCCACTTCAGCGTCGTGTGCTTGTGTGCGCTCCACTTTGCAGCGCCGAGGAGAGAAAGAGAATAAGGCGCCGTGAAGTAAAGTGAAGTGAAGGCGAGGCGAGGCGTGACTCAGTGGATGGGTATGCATTTGGCTCATGTTGTGATAAAGTCGACGCTTGAAATTGAAACGCAATTGGCAATGGCATTGACAAATCCCTGTTGTTGCTTCTCTCCCCCCTTCACTCCTCTGCTCTACTCTACTCTACTCTATAGTGTGCTGTATCTGTATCCAGTGGATGCGCATGCAAATTGTATCTGAGAACGCCAAGAGACGGCGTCGTCGTTGAGATCGTACGTGCCTGGAGCTGCCTCGAGCGCGTCTCTGACTCTCCCAATCACACACATGCGCGTCCCATGCGCATTCTGTTTAGAATTTAGAGCTCAAAGCATAAAGCGCAAAAGAAGCAAGCACAAAAAGAAGCAAACAAAACAAACAAAAAAACGTAGCGTTGTGTTATCAACCGTTGAGTTTTAAGCACGCACAGCCAAGTTTCAAATCAAAGCTTTGAAAGCATTAGAAAGCTTTTGGCACTGTTTGCTCGCACAGTGACACATAGCCTGCCAAATGGCTAATCAAATTCAATACAGTCTGACAGGTAGAGTACGTCAAATTATAGGCAAGACGCGAAACAACGACGCGCGCCTGCATGTCGTCGTCATACACTGCACAGTGTCCTGACTACCTGCCTCCTGTCTGCACCGTTTGCCTGGGCGCTCTTATCAGCTACAATGGGTTTTTAATCACTTTCTAAGCATATTTTTTTGGCCTGCGCCTGCGCGTAGTCCTTGTGGCCTATAAATGTGGCACGTCGCTGCTGGACACAGTGTAGTTAACTCTACGTGCTGATCCTGTGAGGTTCGTTACTTCTCATCGCGGAATTTACTTAAAATTTGTGAAAATCCATAATCGTCTTGAAAATGACAACATATTATAACTATTATTATTATTATCATTATTATAAAGGATATGGTAAGCAAAACAAACACTTATGTTAAATATTTTTAGAATTACTTGTATTGTAATAATAATAAAAAAAAAGAAAAAATAAATGCAATAAAAATACACAACTTGAGAATAGTAAACGTCTATCAGAATTTGCGTGCGGAAATTGTCAAATATATTCAATCTATTTGTGTTCTGATTGTTTGCATTGCTGCATAAATAAATATGCATATGGTATATTACTGCCAAGTCGGCCATCAATTAGTTAAAATATATATATACATATGTATGGACGACATGAAAGCAGAGTGCGATTATCCCCACATGCGATCATTATTGTCCCCAAAGCATTGCGCTGAAATATATTTGCTCAAGTGCTAAACAGAGGAAAACGGCGAAGAAAGAAATTAAAATTAGCATTTCCTAGACATATGTTTTAAGACCACTGTCTCTCGCGGAAGTTAAATAACCAAAACTCAAAGTGCAAACACACACACACACGACACCCACACATCTAAACGAAGAACTAGAGATAGTGAGTGAGAGCGAGACAGCTAAGTGATCATTGCATTCTCACTGGCGTGAAAGCTTTCAACACACTGCGCACACTGGGCTGCAGCTGGTAGGAGCTTAAGGGAGCTTTCAGCGTCGGTCGCTGCTTGTTGGTGCTTCTGCTGCTGCTGCTGCTCCATGACCACAACCAAAACACTGACGACACTTGAATTGGGTTAGGCGCAATTGGAGACATGCGTCAGCATCAGCAGACAGTGACTGCGGCAGCGACTGAAGCAGAGCAGAGCTGCGCACAGAGCGCTGCGCGCGTCTTTTTCTTTGTTTGCAAGCACCTCGACGCCGGCGTCGCTGTTACAGTTACACATGCAGCGACCGAACAAGAACAACACAGTAGCTGCCAAGTTCATTCGCTCAAACAAACACACACGCATACACTAACAGCCAGGCGCGCACACATGTGTGTGTGTGTGTGTGTGTGAAAGAGAAGCTGTTGCTTCTGCTGCTAGCGCTGCTGTTGCTGTTGCTGCTGCTTCTGCCAGTCCATTCTGAGCTTTAATCATACACGGGGACCACAGACATTTATTTTGTTGTTGCTGGTCAACAAGTTAGGCAGCTGGGCGTGCAATTTCTTGCGCTACTTTTTGAATACAATTTACGAGACGCATTTGTGATTTACATGCCCACACACACACACACACACACACACACACGCGGTGTTATACTTTTTTTATTGTGGTTGTTATTGGTGTAAAACTTGTTGCAGGGCCCAAAAAGGCGGCACAAAAGCGAGAACGAAAAACACAGTGCTTCATTTTTGTTCCTATTGACTAAAAACAACGCATTTTCCTTCAAATGCTTCGTCGTAAAGCAACAACAAAACAAAACAAAAAACGTATCTTCGACGCGCGCCACGATAATATTGTGTATATAGTGTATATATTTGACGTCAGTGCGGTTTGAGAATTGAGAAACACAATTTAGCGGCTAACAATTTTTGGCAGTTGGCAGTTGGCAGTTGGCAGTTATCTGCGCAGTGATCGAAATTACATGCAGAGCCATATTATCGATTAACGATCCTTACAACTATCGATGACAACACACACAATGCAATTGTTCGTTGTCCCATCACAAACGTCATCACCAATGATTGTGGATACAGTTCCAAGCCAGACCAATAAACGAAAGCCGGAGCTGGAGCAGCAGCAGGAGCTGCAACGCAAGCAGCACCGCAGAATGCTCGACGGCGGCAGCAACATGTATAACTGTAATAATTACAACTACAACTTTGGCAACAATCAGAAGCAACAAGCGAAAATGTATTACAATTCGAATGCGCGTCAGTTTTGTGCCAGAGCTCCAATAGCATTAACAAACATCACAATAACAACAACAACAACTACGACAGCAACAGCAGCAGCGAAAACGAAATTTCTTAACGAGCAACAAACGTCAGGGTTGACAGAAGCAGCAGCAGTAACATGTGAGTCGCTTTTTGTTATTGTTTTGTGCTGTTATTCTTATTCGCTCGTTGTTGTTATTGTTGTTGCTGCTGCTGCTGAAGCGCAGCGTCAAGTTTATCGCACTGCACGTTTTGCACTAGCAGCAACAACAACAGTGAGTAGAAAAAGTACCCACAGTATAAGATGAAGAAGAAGAGGTGCAAGAAGAGCAACAAAAACCACCACCAAAACACCTAAACAGCTGCACGCCTGCATTGCGAACAGCTGATTGCACTACACAGGCACAGTGGTGCACAAATTGTTTTCACTTGAACACAGTAGTCGCTTTTTACTTGCATCTTTTGAATCGTCAAATGTTAATTTTATTTAATTCGAGTACAAAAATAGTACACCATATTTTAAACATTAAATAATAATGCAATTGACACAGAAACTTGCAAATATTTGTTAGATTTTTTAACCTAGAGCAAACAATCGTGTATTTCCCAGTATTGCATCATAAACGTTGATAGAATAGATTAGTGTAGCGTTGAACTGACTGGCAGATGTCTTGATATGCTTTTGCTTTTGCTTTTGATTTTAATTAGTTTATAATATTCATTTCTGGTGAAGCACAATTAGTGAATCACTTACATATAATTTTCCCGGCAATCGTCAACACATATCACTCGGCTTATTTTTGGCTTATCGCGTAAGCTCCCTAAAAAGGGGGAAATGAAAACATTTCAATTGGAATATGTACATTGAACGGACGGCTTGTTTATGCATATTTTGTGCAAAGTGCGCCTGGAGAAATGTATAAACATGGTAATATTTTTGTTTTTATTAATAGTCGCAGTAGTAGATATGTGTGTGTATATCTAAACAAGGCGAACAAGGCGATAATAATAATAATAATAATCAACAACAACAACAGAAACAACAACAACAACATGATCATCATAAATGCAGGCACATTAAATGCGCCGGCATTCAAGCACACATTGAAGCAGCAGCAATAATAACAAGAAAGAGGCAACGCACTCGTAAGGTTAAGGCATGGCAATGAACTTGAAAGCCAAAAGTTTGTTTTCGAGGCTAAATATGCCTCCCGAGCGCCACTGTAAGAATGGCAGCCCATCCGTTAGTGGTTGGGGAGGGGAGTGGAGAGGAGAGAGCGTAGGGGAACATTTTAGGGTAGCAGCAAAGCAGCGAGGGATATCTGTTGGACCTTTTGTTGTTGTTGTTGTTGTTGTTGTTGTTGTTGTTGTTGTTGTTGTTATTGTTATTGAGAATTTTGGCATTGACATTGACATTGGGGTCTGCCATTCGTTCGCTCATTCACCCGTCCATCCGCCCCGCTCTCTCACTCTCTCTCTCTATCCTACTTTCACTACGTGGTTGTGTCTGGCACTCTTTCGCTCTCTTTCTAAAATATCAGCAGTTTTTGCTTAGCGTCTCATATCGAAAACACACAAATGATTTGCCCAAAATTAAATAAACAATAGGTTCAATGCACTTAACACGCAGTAGAATTCAATTTGCGAGAGCACTCACACACACATACACACACACACACATACAATGGCGAAAAGCTTTCGCTGAAAGCTTTTTTACTTTGCCAAGCAAATCTTTGCTCTGCTTGCACTCGGAAATGTTAATTAAAGACTGATGTTCATACTTACACACACACACACATAAACATGTATATATATACAAAGATATGTATGTATGTGTTGTGCTACCTCAACATTTAAGTAATCATCTTGGACAAACTCTTTTTTATTATGATTATTTATTCAACTTTTGCACATTGGTCGCAAAATAAAATACATAGTATTATTATTACTATTTTTTTTTTTTGAGGGATTTCAAGTCATTCGTTTTAATTAAAGCTTATCGCGATAATAACATGCACTGCTCATAATACGCATACGCCGCGTGTGTCTTTGATAAACCGTGTAATGAGTCTCATCAAATGGCACAGCCGCAATTGCAGACTGGTTTTATCTCGGTGTGTGTCTTTTCAATTTCCTAGTACTAGCCGCAGTTGTTACTGTACTATAAGGAAACTACATTACGCATACGCAGCGTGTTTTTTTTCGCGAGCGGAAATCATATGCTGTAAGAAATTTGCGATCAAGCTTTAGTTGTGAAATCTCGCAATTAATATAGAGTTTAAAAATACAACTTTACAAAATTTCTTGGGATAAAGTCGTTAATTTGTGTTGTGCTTTAATTAATAAGACTCAGACACACAAATCCGAAAAAGCGATAAGAGAAATGCATTAAGTATGAGTGTGTGACTTCCGGCCTGTGACTTCCGCAAGCTGCGAACACAGTTCACAGTTAACAATGCACAGTTTTGCCACGTGCAACAGATTTGTTTTGATTTGGGAGTCAGGTGCGTCGTCGTTGAAGTTGCAGTTGCAGTTGCCGGTCTCCGGTTTGTGTGGCGCCACACAACAACAACAGCAACAACAACAACAATAATGTTGTACTTATCACACTGTGTGTTGCTCTGTCTCTTTCGCCACTTCCTGTGCGTAGACGGCAGATGAACAAAGAGAACGTAGCAGAGACAGAGACAGGAAACGGGCATAAAAATGAGAGAAAAAAAGCAAAAACAACAGCATGCAAAAATAATAAATACGAGTATAATAAAAATGATTCTTGTTTTCGTTGTTGTCGTTGTTGTTGTTGTTGAATGCACGATGACCATGAGAGACCAAGAACGCAACGCAATGCAAATTGAATGACAGCAACAACGACTATAAATATAATGATAATTTGCAATTTATTAATTATTTAGCGCATTGCTCTCTCGCTCTTCCACTCTCCCTCTCTCTCTCTCTCTCTCACTCTTTCTGTGACTCTACAGTAGAAATGTCGCCTACCCCAACAATTTGCGTCGTTGTCGCAGTCGCTGTTGTTGTTGTTGTTGTTGTTGCAGTTGTCACAAGGCAAGGACAGACGCGCCCGTGTTGCCCTGACTGCGTGACAGAGACAGCAACACTAAAAAAGAAAGAGAGAGCGAGAGACGTTGCTTGGTTCAGTCAACCTGCTCCCGAGTCCCGTGCCTAATATTTGTGTGAAATTGCGACAGTTGAACGAACTGTTGTTGTTGGGCAACAACAAAAGTTCGCCTGCGGCACGCGCAACAGTTGCTGAATGACTGACACCCCCCTCCCCCTTCCCCTCTCTCTCGTGGCTGCCCCTCCCGGCCCCTTGGCCCATCGTCAGCAGGTTAACAAATGGCACTTGCAGCTGAAAGTTCAAGCACCTGCTCTTAGCTTTTATTTCTAACTGCACTCTCTCTCTCTTGCTCTCTCTCTCTGTCTCTCTCTTCCATGTGCTTGCTCTCAGTGGTTCATTTCATGGCTAAGCTTTTTTTGCGTCAAGGGTGTTTTTCGCAGCTTTCCATAGACTGTGCTTTAGCGATCCTTATTAGATCAGCGACAAGCTTTTTTTTGCTTTTCTGTTTTTTGTGTGTGGCAACTTTCACTTGAGCCAGATTTTATCTTTGCTGACAAGACTTCCGCGTAAACCTTATCACAGAGTAAAGTGACAACACTTTAAGAGCAATTACCTAGAAACAATTAAAACGCTTTCGCTTTCCATTGCATAAATAAATCTTAAGAAATTGTAAAAACACAAAAAATACATATGTATGTTGATGAAATCGTTATTAATTTGCTTTTGTTTATTACTCTTTTTCTCTCTTTGCAGGTGAGTTCAATAATTTTATGTATTCTTGCGATCGGTTATTGTGTACGTTACTTTTTCTGCTGGGTAAGTTGAATAAGTTGAATAAGCCACGCCTTGCAAAATATTGTGCAATTATTTATGATGCCAAACGCGTTAGAAATTGCGCATTGCCCACAAGAAAGAAAGAAACAAAACACGGGGGGGGCAAACATATAATTAAATGTGAAACTTGTTGCATTTTGTATAATTTTCGAATAGCGCATAAATTTTCGGGTGAATTTATCAACCATAAAAACGACAAAAATAACAAAATGAACAAGACAGGAAATGTGTGGGTGTGTGTATGGGTGGGGAAGGAGGAGGAGGAGGAGAGGAAGGGAGGTAAGGAGTCAATGGAGTCCTTCGCAACGGGTTCAACGGCCAAAACTCGCTCAGCCAGATGTGTGACTATTGAATTAACAGCAACAGCAGCAACAATAACAACTTTGGGGGCCAACTGACAACTGTGTGTGTGTGTGTGTGTGTGTGTGTGTGTGTGTGTGTGTGTGTGTGTGTGTGTGTGTGTGTGTGTGTGTGTTGTGGAGGAGCTGGCGAGAGCCGTGAGATTGAAGATTAAAAGAGCGGGGCCTGTTTTGGGGGTTGCAATTGCGCGTCGGAGCGATGCAAAGGCGACGCGACGAGTCATTAACATTTTGGCAGCAATGTTTCGTTGAACCTGAGCTAAAACCCCAGATAGCAGGCACACAGAGAGCGGGAGAGCGAGAGAGTGAGAGAGAGACGATGAGGAGGAGGCGGGACAGATTCAGATACAAAACTGGCGACACATGTTTCTTTAGCCTTTCGCCATCTGCTCGCCGCATGATGAAACTGTTTACACAATGCAAACGAGAGACAAAAGATCGCACACTGCGAGCGCACACAGATAGAGATAGCAATACATGGTATGTGTGTGTGTGTGCAAGAGCAGATCGTGTATTGTGCAAGGACATGTGCGAATGAACATCTGCCTTGCCATAAGCGAACAACGGACTACGGACAACGGACTATGAACGCGGGGTTGTTGCTCGATAATATGACGATGCCCAGTTTCAGTTTCAGTTCATTTTCATTTTATTATTTCTTTTTTTTTTTTGGGTTGCACACCAAGTACATTCAGGTGCGAATGACACACCTGCTCTTAAGATGATGCTCACATCTTGATGAATACCAGTTTCGACTCAGTTTCAGCTGTGCGCGTAGTTAGGGAGCGGTTTTCTTTAAATGATCTCTAGAGGTGCCATCTATTTAATTGAGTTGACTGCAATCTCACTTAAACTGTTTCCGATTTATTTCTGAAATATAAGTAATTCTTTTTTTTTAAGGTGAAAAGATGCTTCCTGCTTAATTGAGTTGACTTCAAACTCGGTTAAACTGTTTCCGATTTATCTCTAAAATATAAGTTCATCTCTTTTCATAAATAAAAAGAATTTAGGAAATTTCTCGGGTAACAAAATCTTATATTATGCTACCGTAAGGAAAATCCCGTTAATAAAATAATTAGTTTGATATCTGAAAAAGTTCTTTAGAAAAGAACTTGAAAATTCCCAACTTAAGAGATATGAAAAAAACAAGATTAACAAATAACAATCTTCAAATAAAAAAAGAACTTCAGAATTCCCAGCTTATAAAATATGCGAAAACCAGATTAACAATTGTAGTTTTAGGTGCTTTTAAAATATTCTATTCTATTATTTCTTTTTACCATTTCGTAATGGAATAACGTAATCAAAATAAAGTTTATAATTACTACATTAGGGAAATTCTTCCTCTATTATTGTAATTCTTTTTATTATCCTAATTGTTTAATATAAACTTGAGAATTTCCCAGCTTAAAGATTAACAATTGCAATTGTTTTCCTTGCACATACCTAATATATTGGCTCATTTAACTGCACAGAAGTATTTGAATTAAATACTATATGTGGCTAAAATGTAAATCGATTTTGCTTAGTTCGCCAAATCAATTTGATCCAAAAGCTGAAACACAAAGCAAATCAATCGACGGCAATGCCAAAGTTTTGCAATCATTTAAATTGATTTCACCACAGACATTTAATTCTATATAGAATCGTAAAACAAGACGCAATTTCCACCCTCAAACGGCAAGCCAAAGTAATTCTTTTTTCTCGTTGCCTCTTTTTTTCACTCTTTTTTTTGTGTTTTTACGGCGGCAACTTTAGAGCTGACGTGGCTAAAGTTGTCGGAGTGGGAGGGAGGGGACCATACATATAGACGTCGGGACTTGTATGTATGTATTTATATTTATGCATGTATGCATGCTATTCTAATTGCCATGACTGGAAGAAGAGGGGGAAAAAGGAGAAACCGACAAACAGCAACAACAACAAGAGGAACAACGGTAGTCAAAGTTTCGGTTTCTAAGGCCAAAGCGAACCCCAAAACGTCTGCTGTAAATGCTGAGGTGTCTCTTCTGTCTGAGTCTGTCTCTGTGTGTGTGGGTACTTGAGCTTTTATTTGTATGTGTGTGTGTGTGCAGTCCGTACAGCACGTACCCTTGTGGAGCAGCTACAACAATGGCGCATCGCATGTGGTGTACGTGTCTATTTGGCGTCGTTGTTGTTGCTGGACGACGCGACGCTTCCTCCTCTTGCTGCGCTGCTGTCCTTCTGCTGAGATTGCACCCTAAGCAGGCACTCTACTTTTTTTTACACTTTATGTCTTCTCTCCTTTTGTTTGATCAGAACGCTTTGAAGTTGCCTAACCCCTTTGGCAAAAAGAGAAGTTTTTTTTTTTGGGTTTTCTGTTTTTGCACGCTCGCGCACAGTGGGACCAACTGCAGCGTAAATTGTGTGTGATTGTTTTCGATTAGCAACTCAAGTTTGGCAGTGCTCTACATTTTGTGCAGTTTACACCATCTGCAGCACTACACTAATTGAAACAAAGCCCAAAGTGGACACTTGCAGCGCTGTCAATTGAGCACAAGGATTCATCAAGTTTTCGTGCTGCATTGTTGCACTGTAATTGCATTGCATGACATAATGACTGCTTGATTTTTCATCCCCATCAACATCAGCAGATCATTGATGATTTGCGGATATTTGCAAAATTTTTGGATGTTGTTCAACAAAAAGATTTGCAAAATTTTTGGAAGCCGCCTCGACTCACGTGCTATTTGACATTTTGTTGTAGTTGCCGATCACCACCGCGTGCTATTTTCCAAAGAGCGAGAGAGGGAAAGAGCGAAGTGAGCGCGTGAGCGGCAATCAAATGCAAAAAGCTGAATCATCGCGTTGCTGCACAGTGGTACATTTTAGCCATGCCATACGCCATATGGCGTACATTACATCACTTTGTGCCATACAAAATCGAGTTGGGTAAACAAACCGTTGAAGAAGAAGAAGGGTGACATTTTAATGCCTGATTAGATAAAACAGAGGGCATTACATTAATCCATTTATTACATTCCATCTATCATTATAAATATGTCTGTTTGTATGTATGACTGTTTATTTGACCGCCTAATGTTAGCGGCATGCATTTCGCGCTTCTCTTGTTGTCACATTTTGCCGCTTTGATTCATGCGCTCGCGCTTTTGTTAGACTAGATGAGAGACACCAAAAGAGAGAGAGCGCGCGAGAACGAGATTCAAAGAGCGCGTGGGTCTTTAACATAATGTTACACTCATTTCATGACTTAGCAGTGCCAAATTGAGTATAACATTAACATGTGCTTGTGTTAACAGGCATCATCGGCCGTTTTTTTTTGCTCAGCCATTGTGTGTGTGCGTCTATTTTGAATTTAACATACGCGACTTAACAGCGCACATAACAGATGCAACAAAGTCAATAACATGGGCATGTTGAGTGAGTTAACATGAGAAACAGAAGAAGCAGATGCAAAAACAAAGCCGAACGAGACGGACGTGTGTAACGGTCGATGCGAGCGAGCGTAATTCGTGATTCCCTAATTCTCCGGCCTGTGTTTTTGTGTGCATTTTTTCGCGTTGTTTCTTTTGCTCGTTGCAAATAAAATAAATAATAATTCTGAACGCGTCCCCGTCGCGACTATATTATCATACACGATATATTCGGTTTCGGTTGCAACAACAAACAATAAATATTGCAAATTTTTCGTTCAGCGGCGAAAGCAACGCGTGCAGTTGGAAAACAATTTGCGTGTGTGTGCGTGTGTATGTGGGGACGGTTGCCTCAGTCATATTTGGGGGTCCATGCAAATCAAAACATGGCGGTACAACAACAACGGCTGACAGCAATAACGATATCAGCGAGAACGACATCAAATTTAACGCAGCACAACAACAGGCACGTTGACAACAACAAGCTGAAGGATACGCAGCAGCAGCATAAGCAACAGCACAGTGTGCCACAGACAACAATTACGACATGCAGAGCGACGCGACACAAGTAATTGAATGAGAGTCGAGCGCAGAAGCAGAATCAGAATCAGAATTCAGAATCAGAACGACAAAGTCGAAAAGGAAATTGAAAAAGGAACGCAAAGAAAATAACTGTAGTTGCAGCAATAGCGAAACTCTTACGAAACGTGAATAACGAAATTTGCACAAAAAAAAAAGGCAAAAAGAAAACAATTTTTGGGGAGAAAGAACAGCGACAAGACGGAAAAATTAATTTAAATAAATAAAATAAAAATTAAAAAAACAAAAAACAAAATAAAAGCAAGCTGCGCGCCTGCGCAACAGGAACAAAATATTTAGAAAGTTAATAAGCTAAAAAAAAAAAAAATAATACGACAACAAAATTTGAAGAGTGCAAAAATCGACGTATTTTATTTTATTTTATTTTATGTGCTAAGTGTTGTGCAGTGACAACAAGAATAACAAACAACAAATTGATTAACATATAAAACAATAACAAAATTAAATTTAATGAAACAATCACAAAATGGAGCAAATCACGCAATATTTTGAGCACATGGATTACGTGTCCTTTGGCGTTATAGCGCTTCCCTGCGTTATTATCGCCGTATACGGATTCCTGCAAGTTGCCAGCGGACTTGCCAAAGGCAAAAGTAAGTGCACTTCAATTTCAATCGATAGTATACGTTATCGATCAATTGCAATAACTAACGGTAATACGTCTCTCTCGCTCTTGAGTATGCGTAACTTCTGCTTAAAAATATATGACTCAATTTTGCAAATTTGTTCTTGTTGTTAAATTCATCTTATACTTGTGACGCATCCAGAATTAATTCTGTCGATGAGACGTTTGGAATTCAACTGAACAGATAAATACTTGTATATAAGTAATTTACATCCATCTTAAGTAGTTCCGAATAATGAGACACTATAATATCTACTTTGTAGGTAAACTAATGAATCCTAAACAACAAGTTGTTTATTTTGGTATGATAAATAAAACTTGGTAAAATTTGCTATTACGAAAATCATTTTCAAAACCTTTTTCATCTTACGCATTCTCCATTTGAGCAACTACATTTATCCCGCCCCGCTCTGCTTAACGTTGTTAGTCTGCGCTCCACATTCGCCAGATGTCTCTCGAGAGTCTCGAGTCTCGTTCCCATTTGGGTAGCCTAAATAACCACGCGTAGGATAATGTAGGAAAGTAAATAAATAGGAGAAATACCAACCAGTATACCATTTTAGGGGCAGACTGACAGGCCCCAAAGTTATAACAGCTGCTGTGCTATAACGTATTCGCGCGTATTGCAAATAAGATCAAAATAAAACCGTGCGCTTGGGTCTTTCCCGCACTTTAAAATGGTGACGTGCGCTTCCGTTCTGAGAGTCCCAAGAGTCGTACTCGAAACCGTATTTATAGAGCAAACTAGAGTTGGCTAAAAACACTTGAGAAGGGGAATTTGAAAAAAAAAATGCTATAAATAAATGAAGTAATTACAAATCGAGACTAATCAGTAGAAGATGTATGCATATAGTTCGTTGATGGGAGACGGAGCGAGAACTCGAATAGAATTTATATTCCCCGACCTATCCCACACCTTTTTTGTGCTCTGTGTGTGTTGCAGTATCTCGAATGATAACAAGCAAAACAATTATAAATGAATATATATTTATAGAATATATTTACTTGTACTCGAAGTCGTCGAGCAAATTGAGCAAATATCGGAAATTATTAATTAAGCAGAACAAGGTGTGATATATACTATATTTGTTACATGGGAAGAGTATCTGCGAGGCACTCGATAAATGGCGACGCAGACATCAGACTTCAGACTACAGACTAAGAGATGATGGTCAACCTCGTGGTTGAGCAATAAACAAGTTTCTTGTTGCTGTTTTTGAGTGTAATACCTAACTGGATCTTTATATAATCCATCGAAGCAGGCAACGACGACGACGATCATCTAGCTAAAACTTTCAATACGCGAAAAATGTCGCCGAAAAAAACTGAACAGCAAACTGAAATTAGCACAACTGAAAACCTGAGGCTGACTTACTTTCTTTTTGGTTGAGAAAGGTCTGATGACGAGGCTCGCTTATCTTTGATCTATAATTAAAAGAGTACAGCCATACATTGTATGTGTATGTGTGTGTGTGTGTGTGTGTGTGTGTTTAAATAAGAGTTGCGCACTCTTAGGCCAAGTTAGCATTTCAATTTTATTTAATTTTTATTATTTTTTTAGTTGTATTTGCTTTTGCTTTTTGCCAACTATTTTCGCTGTTGACTTTTGTCTTTGCCTTGCTCTTGTTTTTGTTGTTGTTGTTATTTGGCTTTTCGAAATTGAGTTCATTTATTTATTTTTATGTGTGCCACAACCAACAGCCTGAAGCTGTAGAAGGGAGAAGGGGGAACGGGCAGTAAATGAATTTCAATAAATAAATACAAATAAAATAGAAAAGAAATAAACGCGTTGCATTCGCTTTTGGCACAACAAATAGTGAGTGCCAAAAATTAGCTGACACTTAAGCTCCTTCAAAATGATTTCACAAACAATGAACTCTTAAAACTCTTCTTCTTCTTCTTCTCTTCCCCCGAAGGCCATTGCATATTATTAATATTTACTTTAAAATTATGCAGTGAAAGCGGACAAAAGCGAATGCGCAAAAACCAAAAACAAAAAAAGATGAGCTTTGTGTGCTGCATTTAACTAATAATATTTAAATAAATTAATGTTTAAAAATAAAAGAGTTGAGCTTCAACCAAGTTTATTATGAAGTTGAAGTTGTTTTTTTGCGATAAGCCGAAGCTTGTTAATTGACTTCAAGCATTTGAAGTTATCATTGTTTAATAAACTGCAAGACTTCGTTTCAATTGTAACTTGTTGTTGTTGTTGTTGTTGTCCGCATTGTGCAACTTTGTTGCATGTCTGACACCCATCAAGTGCTGTATTTATCCCTAATTACTGCCGGCTTGTTTTATTTATTATTATTATTATTATTTGTTCAACTAATTATTTGTTCAGTGTTTGTGCCGTGCGCTAAATGCGCAATATTAGTGTGAACTCAATTCCAAGTCAATATATACTTACTATACTATACTATATATAACGTATATGAGCTGATTTGTTTAAATAGATTTTGTTGTTTTTAATCTAAATAGTTTTTAAATAGTTGGTGTGAATGTGTTGTGTGGACGTAATTAAACAAGAGTCGAATGTGCGATGACAACGCGATCAACGAATCGTTTAATTGCGTCAAGTATACGCCCCGCCGCCACATCACATCAATCATACGCACCGTGCAACCGAGGTGTGGTGGGGTGGGGTGGGGAAGGGGGAGGGGCAATAATAATGCCAAGTGCTTGATTGCTTGCGACTTTCAAATCAATGCGATGCGATGCGATAATGCTACTTTTGTTGTTGTTGTTTTTATTGTTGTTTGATCTATCAGATGTGGAATCCTCGTCGATCTTCTATTCAACACGAGTCGTCACAATTTGTGGCCAATGTTATTTTTGGCATTTAGTTTTATTACACACTTTGTGCGAGCCTCACAGCCAGGCAGCACTCTCATCATCATATGATTTTGATTATTGATATGAGCCAAAAGGAAAAAATATAGGATGGAGATGAAAAAAAAAATGTTTGTCTTCTTCATCTTCATCACAACGCGCTCTCGTTGTTGCTCTTGTTTATGTTCATTCATATTGCGCGTTTATTTATTTAATTTATTTGAACTCTTATGCTAATTTGCTGGCATTTAGTCGCATTTCTTGTTGATATTAGAACACAATTTATACTGTCATATACCTCGCAAAGATCGGATGCTGTTGGGTGTTTGCAAAGCTTTTTAATCGTTAATATTGCCAACTTTATAACTGACTGTAACTACCCCATATAGAGAGTGTTTCACTTACAGGGTAGCCACGTGTTTAAGAATAAACCAAGTAATATTTGTTGTTAACATATAATCTTTAAATCACGCAGCTGCCTTAACGTGGCCTTAACGCATTTCCAATTAGTATACAAGCCTGTTGGAAGAGTGTAGAAGTGTTGTTGTTGTCTAGGGCACACTTTATTTTCTTGGGGGGCACTTTATTTTCGTGACATAATCGACCATGCGATTAAGATAATAAATTAGCATTAAATGAACTGAAAAAAAATGCAAACTCTGGACAAAAGTGAAAAGTCAAAGAAATTCCGAAATTCGCTGAGAAAACTAACAACAACGAAGAGTAAAAAAAAACAAAATATAAACATGGCCGAATACGTGACATAAGAAAGGTCGTCGTATAGACCATTGTCATGGCAAAGACCAAGAGACCCAGAAGAAGAAGAAGAGAAGAAGAAGAAGAAGAGACTTGCTTCGTTTCGTTCGTCATTCATTTCAATTTCCATTTCCAGCTTATTTGGTTTTATTTCTTGTCTTTTACATACATGCATATTGTGTATAGCTCTACATCATCTGTTTCGCTTTTGTCGGTTTTCTTCTGCGCTTTTTTTTTGGCCAAATGCTGCTGATGGCCAAGTCCAAAGCCAAAGCGAAAGTTTTCGTTTTCGTTGTTGTTTTTTTATTTTGAACTTCTTATTTAACTTGGCTTCGTTTTCACTTTGCCTCGTTGCTGTTGTTGTTGTTGTTGTTGTTGTTGTTGTTGTTGTTGTTGCTTTGCTTGATTGAACGTGCCGCAATTCAACAACAAAAGTCAAATAAAACAGAAAAAAAAACGCCAGCAACATGCTTAAAAATAAAACACACAGCACAAAGATATATCTGTGTATACTATATATATTGTTCATAATCAAATATTGTTTATATAGACATAAATCATAGCTATAGATTTTGATGAATGAGCTGCTGTTGGCGATCGCAACTGTCGAGATATATTTTTTGCCTTTCTTTTGGACATATAGTTATAGTAGATCATCTAATTGAAAGTCATTCAACAGGCTTTCCTATTTTGTTGTTGTTGTTTGCTGATTTGTTTTAATGGGCGCACATTATTTTAGTTGCTATAACAATTAATAAAAAGCAAGCGATAAAGATTCATCATTTGTTTTGGGAAAGTTGAGGATTAAATAGATACTAGAAAATTTCCAAGATTCGTCAAAGTAATTACATTAAAAAACAAGTAAGAAAGCTACAGTCGAGTGTACTCGACTGTGAGATACCCGCTACCCATTTTGAATAAAAGATATATATTTTGCGGTATTTTTCTCAAAATATACCGAAAATACTAAAAATATACCAAATGATATATTTGGTATATCGATTTAGTACCGCATTCAAAATATACCATAGACGGCACAATATACCAGATTGTCAGCCAAAGCAACTAAGACCCCTAATAAAAAGGCGATTTTGCCCATACAAAAGTATTTCTTTAATAACTTCAACAACTTTTTCTAATCGCAACCAAATTTTCAGGAATCATAACTACTATAGTAGTTATTGTATATACCAAAATGTGTAACTCTAGCTTTAAAATTACGCTTGTTATTCGATTTTTTTGATTTGCGGGGGCGGAAGTGGGCGTGGCAAAATTTGAAACAAACTTGATCTGCGTGCAAACATAACAAATGCTGTCGAAAAAAAATTATAGCTCTATCTCTTATAGTCTCAGAGATCTAGGTGTTCATACGGACGGACGGACAGACGGACATGGCTAGATCGTCTCGGCTGTTGACGCTGATCAAGAATATATATACTTTATAGGGTCGGAGATGTCTCCTTCTACCTGTTACATACATTTCCTGCCGGCACAAAGTTATAATACCCTTCTACCCTATGGGTAGCGGGTATAAATAGAGAGAGGCAGGAAGAGACCAGTATTTTTTTTGTGTTAGCAGCTTTTTCACATTTCGCTGATGGCCTTTGTGACTTGACTGACTGACTGACTGACTGACTCAGTGATTGCTTGTCTCATGTTGCCAACACTTTCTTTGGGGGGCGACCTAAAGACACGCACTTGTTGCTGTTGCTTGGCACTTTCATTTGAATGCGAAATGCGAAATGCAAAACGAAACTCGAAACTCTGACGAGAGTGTCTCCGCATCATCTCGTCTCCTCGTTGTGTTAGGTAATACTTAGATGTTTAGACAAGGGTCAGCAGAAGCAACAAAAGAGTTGGCCAAGCTAACTATAACTAACTACTCAATTGTCTGCCGGCCGGTTGCTGTTGCTGTCTGCTTTTGGCTCAAAGTAATAACTCTAAATTGTGTGTGTTGTGTGTTTTGCAGTTTGTTAACACGTTTTCACGCGCACATAATTGCAACACTCACACACACACACACACACATACACTCGAGTTGAGAGTGCTAAACATTTGTATTTGTATTTATTTTTGCTGTTAGTGCCGAGTCACATTTTGCCAGTGTGAAAACCATAAACAAAATTGAGGCTAATTGAAGGCACTTTTACTCTCGCGCGCAACATGTTCCTCAGCAACATGTTGCCGACTTTGTCATTTCAACATTTCACATTACACACAAGTGCACATATACATATATGTATATGTATGCACATAGCTGTAGTTGTAGTTGTAGTTGTGTAGACTTGTGGATAGCATAAATCGTGAAATTTGTGTGTTAATCTTTGCCTTTGCTTGCTTGGAATTCGCCTGATTTTCTTTTATATATTCCCTTGAATTTTTAGTCACAACATTCAGCCGAGGAATTAACCTGATATAAATTTTATCCCAATAAATTAACTAATCTACATATATGTATGTATGTATGAAGCGCAAAACATTTCTAGGGAAAATAAAACTAGAAACTATTAGAATACTCGTTTTAAATATCGGGGGGATAGATGATAATCTATAATTGTGACTTCAACTTCAGTGGCAATGATTGTTCCAATTTGACACACTATATATTCGCACATATTCTATATTTATCAAAGTGTTTCAATTCTGTCAATTTGGGTTAACAGCTGCCTGTTAATAGCTTCAATGTTATTCTCTGTCTAACATTTGTTTTTCTTTTTTCTCGTTTTTTTTTATTTCTAATTTTTTGCTATTTTGACGTAGTAAATACTAGCAACGAAATCGTTTTGTTGGGGGTGTAGCGGTAGAATCTCTGTTCTAAGTAGTTCTATAATTAGATTTGTTTTGTTTTGTGATCTTTGCAGTTGTTGTTGTTTGTGTTGTTTGTCCCATTTTCTGATGACATTTCATTCAGTGGAATTGAAATACGTGCATGTAATTGCACTGACAGTCCGTAAACAGCAAATTTGCAAAAACTTTTGAATTTTCATTTATGTTTCTCTCGGGTTCTATGCAGTTTTTATTGTCGTCAACACAATACTACATTATTATTATTATACATACATATGTATGTATATATAGGTGTGTGAGTGTGTTTGTTGTTGTTCTCTTTGCTTTATTGCATTGTTTTTGCCTCATTTTTGGTTTTTGCGGTTTTTCTGCGCCAACTTGTTGATTCGCACACTCATAGCGCCGTGTGACAGGCCCCACTATATAGTATATACGTCTATATATATACTATATATATATATATATATATACATAGTAATATATATATACATACATATATATTACAGCACAGGAAGCATGACAAGCGTGTTTAGCGAGAACTTTCTTGCTCACAACACAAAGTTAGTAAATTCCAAGTAAAATTTTGATTAATATATAATATATGATTAATATATAATATGGTATATATTTGGAAAATCTCATGATTATGAAACTAAGTAAATCACTTAATATTGTTTAAATCTTTCTACATATTGTAAAATCAGTGAACCAAGTGAAAAATACAGTATTTTCTTTATAATCTTTTTACAACCTTTAAAATCTGCTTATCATATCATAATATAATGTCATAGAACACTGTAGGTTGCTCTCTCTACATCGACAGTTGATGCAAGTTAAGATTAAAGTTAAATTTCGCTCACTATTAATAAAAAAGATATATTTGTTTTTGTTACAGTATTTTTTATAATCTTTCTACACACTTTAAAATCTGCTGTCATATCATAATATAATGTCATAGAACACTGTAGGTTGCTCTCTTCTACATCGACAGTTGAACCATGCTGATATTCAAGATAAATTTCGCTCACTATATAATAATATATATTTTTGTAAAGTCAGTTGAAAAATTCAGTATTTTCTTTATTTTTTACACACTTTAAGATCTTATCATATCGTAATATAATGTCATAGAACATTGTAAGCTCTTCTTTCGTCCATCTACAGTTTATTCTCCTAACTTTGCAGATCACTTTACTATATATCGTATAGCATTATCATTTTCATTTGCTCTCGTCAGTTTTGACACCTCATGTACTTCATTACCGTTATGTGTTGATCATTCTGCTTGATGCATCACTTCCTCAACTGCAAACTGCAAACTGAATACAAATGAAAGCCATATATTACCTTGATTGAGGCCCAACATTAACATTATTAGTGCTGTACTTTCCCATATCGTCATCATTGTGTGTGTGTTTTTTGTCGTCATGTAATTTCTTCCTCTTGGCACTTGGCCTTTCACTCGACGAAAAAAAAAACGCATTCACAATTGCCATCAGCAGCTCTTTTCAGCTTGGTTTTTTTAGACCATGTTGTTGTTGTTGCTGTTTCTTTCTACTCTTTTGGGTAACGGGGTATGGTCATGTTTACTTCGTCTCGCCTCGCTGCCTTTTCTTCTGCTTCTTCTTCCTCTTCTTGCTGTCTGCTGGCTCTCTTTCTTTCTTTCTTTCTTTCTTTCTTTCTTTACTTTTATATGTTTATATATTTTTTTCATGCTACTTATTTACTTATGTTTTTCACAAGTGCAATTGAGGTTACTTTCTATTTAAAATTAAATAAATAAGTACGCATGCAAATAGAGCCAAAGCCAAAGCACAACGTTTATTTCCCTCTCTCCCCTCTCTCTCTCTCTCATTCTTTCTTTGTCTGTTTTCGTTGTTGTTTTTGTTTGGTTTTATTTTTCACACAGCTGCCGGCATGCATCAAAATTTGCCATCAATTTTTCTAGCCAACTTGCCCTTGTTCTAGGCATTCAACTAGATCCCACCATAGCTGCGTATTTAACAGATAGAAGATATAGCTGTTGCACATAGTACAAAAACAAAATCTTATACTCAATGCTTTTGTTTACTGTCACAATTCCCTCGTCTCGTGTCTCGTGTCTCTGAAACTGTCTTTGTTGTTTTGTTATTTATTTTTATTTTTATAAATTGTTCACTCATTTGTATTACTTTGATTACTTTTGCCCATTTTGCCTATTTGCCTGCCTTTGCCATCCGTTTTTGTGCACAAATAAATCATTGGGGGCTGCGGTTTGTATTATGTGCTCAAAATAATATGCCCCCATGTCGCTGAAAATATCTACATAAATCCAAACTATATGTATGTATGTATATGCTTAGTATACCATACCATATACCATATAGTACATTCATGCTACGACACCGCAAAGCCAAAAAAAAACCAATTCAATGTGTGTGCTATCATCGAACTTACCCTATGAAATATTCCGAATATTTCCGAAATTTTATTGAAATATTAACAAAAGACTATGGCGAGAATTTCAGAAAGATTTCAAGTGCTTGCCATTAAAGTGCTTAGCATTCGTTCATCACTTTTTTTAGCACTCTCAAGTTGAGCATGCCCGAGTTCAATGGGGGAAAGTACGGGGTATTTAGCTATAAACGAATGACAGCAACAAAATAAATACACACGTCAGCAATAGGAAGCAACAGGAATAGCATTTAATGGCATTATTTACGTATGTATTATAATACTTATTGTGCTACATTATTATTGCTATTATTATTATTATTATAATCATAATAATTAAGTATTTTGTATAGTATCGATGATCTGGCATTAGCTAGATCTATAAAGAATGTTGCGTGTACATTTTGTATGAATGAATATGAATTTTTGGCACCCAAAATGCAAAATACAAAAAAAAATTAAGAAAAAGAAAATGAAACGATAAACACTGTGCAAGAAGCAGAAACAAAAATCACACAAAAGCAAAGCATGAAATCATTTTGTCATGAGCACAAATCAAAACAACATTTCTTACGTAGTATTTGTGGGACTCTGTTTTGCCACCTGAGCAATAATCTTGTACAAAATTGCCGTAGGCGTCGAGCAATTGAGATACACAGATATGTACATATGTACATATATAGATATAAGACACATCGATTGCTATATGGGTCGAGAGATCTATGCAGAATCAATGTTAACTGGGGGAAACCCAGTCCGAGAGCTAACGTTACTTTGAGATGCTCATCGGCCACGTTAATTGCATTTGTTCTATGTGAGTGCAGCCAACGAACTGGAAATGGAGCAAACTTCTAATTCTAGGCAAAACTTTGATTTTTTTCTTATTTTTTTTCTTTCTTCCGTACACCGAACGAAACAGACAGAGAGAGAGCAAAGTTAATTAGATTCAAAGCACTTGCCATAATTGAATAACACAGATGAACTCGTTAGATAAGTTAAATGTAAAAAAACACCCATCTCAAGTTATGAACCTGTTAGCCATAATAATAATTATAATAATAATAACAACGATAATAATGATGCTCTTACGACAGAGACGGTTACGTTTTGCGTTCAATCAACTGCTGATGGGCTCATTTCCAGATTTTGCCAGACTTTAGTTTAACGCTCTGATAGCCAACCCATAAGTGTACAGTTAATGGCAAAAGTTTTGGCATCATAGCATAATGTTCAAAGTTTCCGAACTGTTTGATTGTTTGGTATCACTCTTCTGCTTCCCTCTACATTAGCTCTTAAGAATCGCTCAATCATCAGGAAATTTTCAGAACATTTACATAAAATATGAAACAACTTGTGTGCCAAGTTTCAACATGATCGACTGCAAATTGACTTTAATTTGACGCCGATTATGTTCGAGAATGAAATTCCTGTGCAAGTTTCAATCGTTTGTTGTTTATGCTCGCATTCGATTTGCTTTGGTTTCAATTATGCGCTTCTTCAATTTGTGTTGACAACTAAGCACACACTGCGTACGCGCTTAATACTATATTTAAGTTGTGTTAATCTTTTGCGTTGAATGTCACAAAATGAAATGTCAACAACGTTGTGACTTGTGACAGGCAGCACGCGGTCTCTCGATCGTCGTCGACGTCGTCGTCGTCGTCGTGGCCTACTATTAGTTTTTGCCTTTTTGGCTACATTCAAATTCAAAACGAACAAAAAGAAAAACAAAAAATGGAAAGTACACCACGACACAAACGTTAGATACATTTAGAAAAACTAAAATCGCACACAAATTTTGTAAAACAATCAAAAAAGCAAAATCAAAAAAAACTTCGATACTTTTTGAATCTATATATATATAGATATATAAACATTTACTACATAACCATCATATACAAATATATGACAAAAATGGGCATATCTTTCGCGATCATCATCTGGATCTCAAAGCTCTTCAAGACTAAGCACAATAATCACATTGGTATGTAGCATAAATCTCTTCATTAGCAGGGTATTTGTTAGTCGTGTTGTTATTTGTGCGTTGTGAAGAAGCACTTTTACTTTTTTTTCTTTTTGTTTTTTTTTTTGTGCTCGTTGTCTTCTTGAGTTGTGCAAAGAATTCTTCACGTTGTTGTTGTTGCTGTTCAGTTGAGTGTGTAAACACAGCGTCTCATAATGTTTCCAATTAATAACAATTGTGAATGATATGCAAAATATTTGCCAACAACTTGGACACACACACACATACACTGATAGAACTAAAAGCGCCCACGCTTGGCATAATTTATCAATATTTTTGCCTCATTAATACAATATGCTCAGGCACTTGATTCGAATCGATGGGGACGCCACAGTTCTTTGATTATTGCTGTAATTACCCAAAAAACAAACGAGGGTAAAAAAAATGTACAGAAAATTATACGCGTGTTGAATCATCTTTATTGATCTCGGCAATCAACTTTGCTTTGATATTAACTATTAACTGCTGATAAGCTGGCCAATTAAATAAGCCACACTTTTACCCCCAAGTACACATAAATGCAAATGCTCTTTTCAATGTCGAGTGTAATTCACTTATTATTATTGGACCTGCTGACTAAATACATTTTTCAATAAAAACGACTCTTGTCGTTTAGTTTTTTTTTTGTGTTTTTTTGTGGACTTTCCGAGTTATCAGAAGTGCTTTTGTGGACTGCTTGATAAGCGCGCAAATTCCCACGCATGAATGCACTGGGCCAACCAACCTAGCACAACTTCCGCGCTCTCTGATCCCTTACGTGAAGCAGATACAGTTTGAAGGAGAGCGGGAGGGGGCAGCGGTGGCGGTGGCGTATGAGCGCTATCGCGCATTGCGCATACGCCATGTGCTCAATGTCGTCATCGGAAGTGATTTGTTTATCGATTCGCTAGAACATCAATGCGATTGCGAGCGCTGTTCAAGCGCGCTTGATTGACGCGTCTTCCCACTACCCACTTCCCACCGCCCATTTGCTTCCCCCTCTCCCGCCTCCCTCCTCTCTGGCCAACTCTCTGTGAGTTTTGTTTAAGTGTAATCAGAAAATGGTACGTGAAATCAGAATACGAATTCTATATACATATAGAATATTTGCCATTTGGGAATTGAGGAGTGGAACTGGGGCTGTGCTTGTGGCTGGGGATTGCGGATTGCGGATTGTGGATTGAGGCAGGGCAACCAGTCGAGCATTAAATAAATAATTGGCTGACTAGCGTCATCGCAGCGTAAGTTGCGTGAGCTTCTTCCTTCAACAAAATTGTTGATTAGCAGCTGCTTTGGCCCGGTTAAGCACGTCAGCATTGCTACACATTCCCCCTTCTCCTCCACCCCCCCCCTTCCATCCGAAACACACCCAACTAATTCCAAGTCGAGACGCTGCACGTAATGCTTAGAGAGAAACTCTTCCTGTATGTGTCTTACATGAAAATCTAATTTCATTTGCCCAAAAAGCGTCATCGTCAAATCTGCCTATTTATCTATCCGTCCGTCTGTCTGTCCGTCTGTCCGTCCGTCTGTCTCTGGGGCACGTAATTGAATGCGAATGGCTTAATTTTCAGTGGATTTATTTTTATGGCCTGGCCACAATTATACAATACATTAAAGTGGCATTTAAATTTCCGGTTCTAAACGCCCGCCCGCCCGCTTTTGTTGCCAGAAGCCAGAAGCCAGAAGCAGAGGCAGAGGCAAATCGCTTAAATTATTACAATTATTTCCTAATCGCAATTGAGCGTACAAAACTGTCATTAAACACTCGATTTACATACTGCCAGCAAATAATCTCAAGTATTTCATGCAAGATTTATGTTTCGCCATTAAATATCACATTCCACGTGCGCTTGAACTCCCAAAAAAAAAAAATACCGAATATTGCGAATAAGCGAAACAAGTTTGAAGTTCAGCACCCCTAGAATAAAAAAAAAGAGAGATAGAGAGCATATGGAAGGCATTAAACCCATTTCGTCTAGTATTCTGTGGCCCCCCTCCCAAAAAAAAAAAAAATAATAAGAATCATAAACGCTTAGTAAAAACTCGTTTAGGGTCCAAAACTGAATTCCTAACTAAATGCCTTTCGAGTTCAGAGTCCAAAGCCGAAAAAGATTCGCAAGTTAGCGTCATAAAAACCGCACAGAAATTTTTGTTAACATTTTTTTTTTTTTTTTGTTATAGTTTAATTTGTCATTTAACAGTTGTAAGTTTTCAACAGTTTTAGGTTTGTATCATTGGAATGTATTTCCTTATGATAACTAGCTTCACCATTTTTAACTATTCATAATCTCTAATCTCGAATATCAATGAGAGAATATATAGGGTATAACTTTTTCGTTTGGCACGCTGTCGCAAATTGTCCTTGATATCAATTGCGCGCCAAAGTTGATCAAAAAGGGAGACGCGATGGTAGAAAACGTGCGCGCATGCGCTCATCATCGTCATCATCAGCAGCTTCATTATGATCATTTGCTTTGATCTTCATCATGATGATCTGCAATATTGTGTTGAGTGTGTGTTGCCATGCGAAAAATTGCCGCGTTTTTTGCTCAATTTTCTGCGTCTCCTTTTTGTGCGCTCTTCCCTTAATGATCTCCTTTGTTGGCTTCGCTTTACTTCACTTCACTTCACTGTTCACAGTCTGGCCCCCTTCCCCCCTCCTTGTACACTTTTGTCCGCCTCTCTTTGCCAACGGCAGCTTCTGCTCTTTTTCTTTTTTCTTGTTGTAATTCGAGCGCTTGGTTCGATGGCTTCGCTTTGTTGTTGCTGTTGTTGTCGTTGTCGTTGCCTTCGTTTACGTCTTCGTGGAATTCATTCAACTTTGGTCACGCACACACACACACACACGCACACACACACAGGCACATTGAGAGAAGTCACAGTCTATGGGAAACTTATGAATGATGCCCAATGATCATTTGGTTTGCCAGTCAAGTCATCGCAATAATAATGATGATAATGTCTTTCGCTGTATGTGTATGTGTGCGTGTGTATCTGTGTCTGTGTTGTGTTGCCACAAATAGCAACACGCGCCGCATCGCATCGCATTGCGATGCATTTCCGTTTTGGCAACGCCAATTGCCTGGCTGATTGCCTGCCAGGGTTGCCATCTCTCGCTCTTACAACCACATACATATGTACTTAGTATATAGTTATGTGTATTTGTATCTGTAGATCAATCGATCGGTTTCAACGAACTCGTGCTGATATCATTTGCAAAAGTTATGACACATTTTAATGGTCGATTTTGCATTGATTTCGCATACAAAAACTGTTTTTTTTTTCTTTTGTTTTTATTTCTTTTTTGTATTTTTGTCTTTCCCCCGAAAAACAAAACACGCTTCGTAATACCCTAACACACAGCGGGGAATTTGCGGGGTCTGTTGAAATGGCGCAGCTTCCAATAATGTGTTATTTATAATATTATATTTACGATAATATTTGGGCCGTTTATTAAGTTGGCTGCGCTTCTTGAAAGTCATCTAGTTAAGTTGGCTGCGGCTCATTTCCATTTTGTGGCGGGGGGATTTAAACGTTAAGCGAGCCTGAAGATGTGATAATATTAATTAGTTATGCATCATAAAGTGTAATCGGTATTTTATGATAGAGGGTAGTCGAATTGCAGTGTGACCAGTTGTTTTTTTATTGCTTATTTTGTTTTCTTCAGCCAGCACTACGCAATTCCCATTCAAGCAGCAGCCAACACAAAAAAAAAGAATAAAAAACGATCGCTTCAATTCGATCGGTCGTCGCCGTCGTTTTCTTTCATAAATCACGGTCGATAACTGCCGGCCGGAGTCAGCAAGCGAGCGATCGGTGATCATTTAACATAAGCGGTGGAGAGGGAAGAGCTGCTTTTGTTTTGAATTTGAAATTGAAATTTTTTCGAATTCGCCAAAAATTACGCTACAATTTCAAAGTATATCTTTCACATTGGCAAAAAGCGCGCGCGCAAAAAAAAAAAGATCATGAAAAAAGGCAAAGACTGACGAAGAAGATGGACGGCTGCAGGGGCGGCAGCTAGGCGTGGTGGGTGGGGTACAAGCAGCACACACACACACACACACACACACACACATTCGCAGACAGTGGGACAGACACAGACAATCACATGGAGCGGCGCTAGGCACGAGCTGGTACCTGTTTATTGTAGTCTCAGTCGTTTGGCTTGCTTTTTTCTTGTATTTATTTTAATTTTTAATTTTCGGTTCTTTTTTTTATTTTTTTTTTTTTTTTGTTGTTTTCGTTTTCTTTAATTTTATTTTCTTCTCCTTTTTGTTTTGTGTTTTATTTGGTCATTCTGTTGATTGTTTTTGTTTTCCTCCTTCGTATCATTATTTGTATTTGTATTTGAACTTTTTTTTTGCTAGCTTGCTTGCTTTAGCTGTTTGTTGTTGTTTTTGTGCTCTGCACTTTTTTCACGTCTGTTGTTTTTGTTTATTAAACGTGCGTTTTTGCGTTAGTAGCGGCTATGTGCCGTTATTTTTCGCGCATTTCTAAGCAAAAGTCATAAACAAATTGCAGAAATTCCAATGAAGTGAAAGCAACTCTGAACGTTGAATCGCAAATCGCGCGTCAGTTGAAATGTGGGCGTGGCTCGCATCCGGGGGCAGCACTGATGAGCTCCAAATTTATGTACTTGCCAGCATCAGCAAATCTTTTTTTTTAGGGGCTATTTTTGGCTGATGTGTATGTTGTGGCATGCAACTCAATCGAGTCCGAAGCCCCACAGCAGCAGGGTAGGAATTCAATGAATCAACGATACGCATATAAAAATACAATTAAAAATACTCGATTCGAGTATTTATTTTTGGAAACTTTCAACTCGCGTTGTTTGTTTTCATTTGCATATGGCGGATTATTCAATACATAGTATTATTGCGTCGATCAACTCGATCAGCAGCTGTTGCATTTCACCATCCTCATATCGTATTTCTGCATCCATCTGCTTGCTGTTTTATTTATGGTCTTATTATATCATTTCCAATAAAAAACAAATATTAACATTTTTGTTTTTGCCATTTTTTAACTTAATATTTTCTTAAGCAAGAATTGGATTGAAAATTTTATTTCGCTTCGACTTGACACATATATATATATATATTGTATTTCTATTACTCCTTTTGATACTCTCCACTTCAGGAAATGTATGTAATAGGGAAAAGAAGGCTTCTCCGACCCTATAAAGTATATCTTGATTCTTGATTTTAGTAGCTTTGGCTGGCAATCTGGTATATTGTGCACTTTATGGTCTATTTTAATGCAAAAATACAAAAACATGTCAAGTGTTATAAATACATACCAAACGTTATATTTATATACCACAAACTTAATAGAAATATACCTAATATTATATTTGGTATATTGAAATAGTATAATATACCAAGTATAACATTTAGTATATTGTACTATAGCAATATACCCAGTATAATGTTTGGTATATTTTTAGTATTCTGTGGTATATAAATTTGGTATATTTTAAAACTAATAATACCGCACTGTTTTGCTTTTATACAATTAACTCAATATTTTGTTAAGCCCAGATTAGATTAAAGAATTTACAGTTTCGTATGATATCATTTCCATTCATCTAATTAACTTTAACCTTTCGCTGTCTATGAATTTAGTAGAATTTCTTAACTCCACACTTTTGCATACCAAAATTTATAAGAATTCAAAGTGTGAACTTGACACTTGATATTATCATTCAGTTTATTCCATTTAATATTTGAACAAATACTAAATTTGCAGTCGCTTTGTGCAATGTTTGAAATTCGTAATCTTTTTTGCTGCGTGCTTTTTGGAGTCATTCTGTCTACACATAAAACTTGAGCTTTTTGTTTGCCCCCCTCCCCACCCGATATACGATAAATAAACACAATTATTGAATGACGTTCGCCTGGTTTACCCGTGATTGTGACGTGCAGGTTTGTGCATGCAGCGACATGTCTGCGAGTGCAGCAACTAGAGCAACGGGAACACGAATGTGCAACGCGTGCTCTACCCCAAGCTCAATCGGGTTTGGGCTTTGCCTTTGGCTTTGGCTCAGCCGCTGTTCCCCCACTCACAGACAACAAGCTGTGCGCATACTTATCAAGCGTGCTGTTGTCATCGTCGTTGTCGTTGTCGTCGTCGTCGTCGATTCATTTCTGTGGTGATTCATTCCCGCGCTGTCACAGTCTCTGTGTCGTCATCGATAGGCGAGAGAGTGAGAATTGAATCGCATTACTGGACTCTGGGTTTTGAGTTCTGGGTACTGGGTTTTTTTCGTAGTATTCGATGTTGTTTTTTCTCCTTGTCTTTGCTTGCGCTTTTAACTGGCCCCGATTGTTGTTGTTTGTGTTGTTTTTGTTTTTTTATTGTTGTTTATATCGCGCTCGTCGCTAATCGTGGCGTTTAGTTTGATTCGAACTGCAAGTGCAAACGGGCGCGCAAAAATCGCGACGTATCTCAACCATAACAAATATAAATATTATTTATTGTTTTTTAATGTGCTTTAAACAAACAACATGCATCTCATGTACCTCGACGATCTGTGGCAAATGCAACTGCAAAAGATTTGTAAGCAGCAGCAACAGCAGCAGCAGCAAAATAAGAATAAAACATTTGATAACATTTTTGTATACTCACTTTTCGTCGCTCTCTTTTTCATTCCAGATGACAAAATGCAGCGCTACAACAACAATGGCAACAACAACACCAACAGCGGTGGCAAGCGTTGCACACAGAAATATGCCAATGGCAACATAGCAGCTGGCACAACAGCTGGCAATGCCACAGCAGCAACAGCTGCAACATCAGCAGCAGCAGCAACAATTGCCAACAGTTATCAACAGACTAACAGCAACAACAACAACAGTGGCAGCAAGAGCAACAATGCAACACGCAAGGCTCGCTACAACAACCACAACAACAACAACAACAAGCGGCATGAAGCTGGAAATGCCGCCTACAACTTGCAACAGAAGCGATCGAATGTTGTCGCTGCCGGCGCCGATGCACAGTCCTGGCATCGCTTCGTAACTTCTTCATGCATCGAAGGTGAGTGCAAAACACTAACAAATTACATCACTAAGAAGCGTGCCAGCAACAACAACAACTATAGCTGATTCACAATTTGTTGCCGCTTATAAAATTCCAAGCAAATCGCGCGCCATTCACACCATGAATCATTTCGCATACTTGCCAACGTCATCGTCAGATTTCTCCAAACGTATCTTAATCAGAGCTTTGTATATAAATATAATTATTTGGACAGCAAAATGAATACACTCAAAAACAAACACACTCAACGATAAACTGAGTTGAGTTTTGACTCAATTTTTGGATACTTTTCTTTCCGTGCACTCTTTTTTTTTTTTTTTAATTAGGCACTCGTCTTCCATTTATTAGGTCAGCAGCTGGTCACAACAGTGATCGCTAGCAGTATGCTGACAGATTGATCAAAACAAGCTCTTATCGCTGGGCCACTCACGAATGAATCGGCTGATTTGTGTGTGTCTCTGTGTGTGTGTGTGTCTGGGTGTTGGCCAGATAAGTTCTTCGGATGGAAAAATTCAAAATAACAATTTGAGTTTTTAGCTAGGAAAAAAACGCGTAGTCTAAGAAAATTTCCTTGATCTCAGTTAAACTCAAGATGCGCAGTAATTAGTCGGAATATTTTGGTATATTTGAAATTATCAAAGTAGTAATTTTTTTAATTTATAATTTAATTTAATTAGCTTAGCGGGTTAAATATAGGAATAACAAGAGAACAAATAATAGATCACAGTGTGATGAATACAAACAACATCAAGTACTTGATTTTTACAATATTGACTAACATGTAGTACATAATTTGTTCACCAAATAAATCTCCTTGGGAGTTCTATCGAGTGAATCAATGTTGTAGTTATTTCAATTCCAACAAGTGCGAAAACTAAAAAAAAGAAAATCATATTCTTCAAAAAGACCGCAAAAATACTAAAATGTACCAAAGGCTATATTTGGTACATGGTTGTAGTACTACATTTTAAATATACCATATAGTACAAAATATAACGAGAGTGAAAATAAATTATAAAAATACTAAAATATACCGAAGGCTATATTTAGTATATATGGATATAGTACCACATATGAGGAACCTAAAAAAAAGAAAACCATACTCTTCAAAGAGACCACAAAAATACTAAAATATACCAAAGGCTATATTTGGTATATGGAATATATATAATACTACATTTTAAATATACCATAGAATAACAAATATAACTGAGTGAAAATAAATTATAAAAATACTTAAATATACCGAAGACTATATTTAGTATATAAGGATATAGTAGCACATATGAGGTACCTCAAAAAGACCGCAAAAATACTAAAATGTACATTTATAAATATCTTTGGGTGATTTATCGGCTGAATCAAAGTTGTGGTTAGTTCAATTAAAAAACACGTAGGAAAGCTACAGTCGAGTGTGCTCGACTGTGAGATACCCGCTACACATTTTGAATAAAAGCAAAATATACCAAAAATACTAGAAAAAGCACCCTGTATATGGGTCGGCGATGTCATAAAGGAGGATGAAAAATTGAAGACGCAGTTTCGTCTTTGAGGTGGCGCAGCCCACAATCATTTTACAATTATTTGCTTTGATATACGAGTGTTGTGGGGTACCTTTATCTATAGCTCTGAGTATTATTATTTGAAAGTGGCGCTATCTGGGTGCCCCATAATAATAATAATCATAATAACAGCCTTTGCCCACTCGAGAGGCATTGATTTCTCAAAAAGGGCTCTTCAGGTGGGTCTCGCTCTCCCTTTGGCTGTACAAATATGTAAGCCCAAGTAGTTGGTGGTTAGTTAAGTGCATAAGAATATTTAATTAAAGTGACAAGTAGGAACTTGGGATTTTGGGTTTTTTTGTTACTTTTGTTACTTTTATTGCGGCGATAAGACAAGGACACCTCAATAGCTATAGCTATACTTATAGTTTTATATAAATGTGTAAACTCATGTGCGGGTCTTTTTGTATATTTTTTTTTTTTGCTTTCTTCGCTGATTCGCGCAACTATTTTGAGACCTCGCTTGCGGCATTTCCATTTCCATATTTCAATTGCACTCTAGACTCATAAATAAGAAAATTGCAGGAAATCTTCGCTTAAGCCTTAATGAAAGACGTGAGGCACACACACACACACACACACACACACAGTTGAATCTACATACTAAACACACACACACACCTCCAGTCGATTATGTCAAGAGGCGCTTCGCTTCTGGTTCGACTTTCGCTTTCATTGCGTTCCGTTGAGGGGAATCAATTAAAATTCAGTTCGAAAGAAGATGGTCAAAGAATGGCAAAAGCTGTTCGACAACAGCAACAAAAATAGCCAACTAAAAAAAAAAAAAGACTTCATTAGCTAAACAAATAAACAAAAAGCGTGATGCGAGAAAGCTTCCCAATATAACTCAATAAAACCCAAAAAAAAAAAAAACAGCAACAACAACAACAAAAATCTGGGAATGGAAATGTTCGACACGGAATTTAGTATTGACAGCGCGTTAGACAGAGATAGATATGGCAAAGATCGAGTGAGATAGCTAGCTAACAAGATAAGACTTACTTATTAGGGCTGATATCAAGCGAAAAAGCGTTTATAATATTTTTTATGATTTCCAAATAATAAGGGGGGAAAACCTTCGTGGTCGAACCATTTCTTACTAATCTTGAGCAACTTTTTTCCAGCTGTTGAGTCTAAAGCAATTATTTTTGGGAGTATCCAAAGAGTATTTCATACTCCTTACTTTAAAGCTTTTCACTTCATCGTAAAGCCAAAACTTTCCAGCATTATTTGTAAAGCGTTTCGTGTGTTATATGCGCGCTTATTATAGCATTTATTTATAGCAATGTCAACAGCAATAATAGCAATAAGAACTTAAGACGCAATAGTCGTAGAATCAGCTGATTAGCATTGAGAGATCTCTCGAGTCTCTCTTCCCAGTATTATTATATTTTATTTTTTTTTTATAGTTGTTCCGTTTGTTGTGGTATCTCAACTAACTGAAATAGAAAAACGCACAAAATAAAAGCCAGAAAACCGCTTAAAGGCAAACGACGTCGACGCCTCCAACTGATATAGCCAAGTGAACAACAATAATCAGTTTATAGATTTGCCCCCGACTAAGCGCCAATTACATAAGTCATTTTGTTTTGTCATTGATTAGCACTTGGAGTTGATTTTCATTTTCGAAAACAACTGAACTCAATAATATTTTGTAAATGTTTAAAGAACATGCGCAAAAAGTGTTATTCGAGATTCCTCTTCCGTAATACAGATCGCGAGTTAACCAATATCTAATTAACGTAAACGTATTTTTTATGGTTCACCTTGTGCGGCAATGTAATTAAGCCATTGCCAAGTTGGCCAAGACGCCAAAATGTGTGTGTGATGCGATTATTTATCCATTGCAGCCGCCGTCGCCGTCGTCGTCGCCGTCGCCGTCGCCGCCGCACAATTCACGCCTCGTTGCATCTTAATAAGGTTAGGCGGTTTTACAAAAATCCCATATAGATACGAGATAAATCATAGAAAAGATACATTTGTATCTCAGCCTACTGTTTGTGGGTTTGAGGCAGAAAAACTTGAACTCATTTCGCTTACCTTTTTTAGTGGCAACTCCCAGACAATGTGGAATGTGGAGAGCAGCTAACGGTGTGGCATACAGAAACAGATTCAGATACATCTATAAGATACAGATACAATGGTCGAGCAGCAGTCGCATTATTAACCTATTAAACGCTCAATTCTTCTTCGTTTGTGTACGCGCGGCCCGTCAAACGTAATTTCCTTTGATGCCCACTTCAAAAGCAAAGCTCTGTCCCAGTCTCTGAGTCTCTGAGACTCTGAGACTGAGACACCGTCTCGAATCTCGTGAGTTCTCTGCACTTGTCTGTCTGGGTCTTGTCTCGTTGCTTGCCGCTGGCAATGGCCAAGGTTAACCCGTTTTGCCTTTGAGAGACGCTTAACGCAAACATAATGATGATGAGATCGCGATCAAAGATCGCACACAGATACAGATCTCTCTGCAAAAGATAATTATACTATGCCAAAGCACATATTCTAGAACCACCGACAGAAAATATTGCATTGTAATACCCCGGAAGAACAATTGTGTTGTCTATTGTGTGTGCTCAAGTATCTATTAGGTTGACTACTATTATCTTTATGCATATGTAATGTAATCTCTGCACCAGACATTATCTAGATTGGAGAGTAATAAGGGAGCTAACATAAGAGAGAACCCTTTCGTGACAACGCTCAAAGATTGCGTGCAACACACACAGCCAAGAAAAGTCAGTTTTGTTTTCCATATATGCATATATAGTATTACCATATGGTTGAGGAGTTATGGAGTTATGGAGGGTTGGGGGGGTGGTCGAAGTACCTTACACGCGCTTACTCAAATTATACAGATTGTACTCGTATTATGCATTGCCAACTTTTTACGGCTCGCATTTTAGCGAATTGCCTATTAAATCTGACATCGTTGTCGATGTTGTTGTTGTTGTTTTTGGTGTTGTCGTCGCCTCTTGGCGCTTTGACCTCAATGGCCATTTGGCATGCATACTTTTTTTTTTTCAAATACCCTGTAAAACACTAAAAGATGCGATAGGCGATCCAAAAAGCTGATTTTAGAAACCAAATTTTAAGGTATTCTAAAACTTTTCTTATTAATTGCTTAAAAAAATGTTTAGTAAAGGAAATTTAAGAGAATTCTTCAATGCACATTATAAACTGCACATTTTAGAAATCAAAAGAAAGAGAAAAACTGAAAATACAAACAAAATTTGAAGAAATTCGGAAAGTGTTTTTATAAATTGCTGAGTAAAGGAAATTTAACTAAATTCTGAAAACTTATTCATAAAATAGAAATAAACATTTTATGAATAAGTTTTCAGAATTTAGTTTAGAATTTAGTTTTTAGAAACTTCAGCTTACAAAAAGTTTATTTCTGCAAATTTTAGAAACTTTAGCTTACATTTTGTTAAAGCTATTACCTATAAATTATCTAGTTCTAGGGTAGCTTGACGTGCATCAGCAAATTTGTTGTCTGTTGTTGTGCTTGACCAGTTTCATTAATAAATCAAAATCATATTCATATTAGTTAACATTTCAAGCGAGCCTATTGCCAAAGTACAACACATTGTCACGTACAACGCACACACACTCACACATACACACACACACACTTGGATAGTTGCATAAACATTAGCATAACCATAACCATTCCCATATCCACATGTATATATATATGACCATTAACTTTGCGACTTGTCGCATGTTTATTTCGCTTTTTTTTTATTTAGTTAAAAGTTTGATGGTTCGTCTGCTTGTTTGTTGTTTTTGTGTTTGTGTTTATTTTTTATTTGAACTGTGGACTCTTGTGTTGGCCTAGGGCCGGCGCACAGGAAGCGCTGCTCAGCTACTTTTGCCATTTGGCAATGCCACTTACCTTGAAGGCCAACCGAGAGTCGCTCACACAATTGTGCAGCAGCCAAAGAAGATGATAATGATGATGATGATCATCATCATGAACATTTCTTACACAATCAATTAAATCTGAATCAATTGATAATAGTCTGTTCTATGCTTGAAGTTAAACTGGGTCAATTGAACGGTCATAGCTGTCAGCTGCAAACGCTAAAAAGCTGCTTGCCACAGCCAGACATCTGTGTGATGGTCAATCGCCATTTGTCTTCGCGCGTGTCATAGCAGTCAGCTAGCACAAACGCTGCAAAAGCTGCTTGCGACAGCAACAACTGAACTGAACTGAAATCAAATGAAGTGTCTACGATTTGTCATGCTGTTTAGTGCTTGCTTGATTTATTTATTCGAATTTCTTTTTTTGGGGATAGCCGTCAGGGGCGGCTCGTAGCAACTGAATGCTGATTAGAGGCATGGAAACACAGCGAAAAACACAAGCGACCACTTGACGACGACAACGACTACAGACAGTCGATGGGGCTCTTTAGCTTTTGTGGTTTGTGTTTCTGTTTTCGGTTTCTCGGTTTCGACTCGATTTCGACTGTTGCCAGTTGCAGACACAGGGTATTGGCAAGACATCTTATCGCTGTGCCAGCTGCCCGGCAACTGATTTTCGAGTAATGTGCAGAAAGCGTGCACAAATTGAGGAAATTTACTACATTCAATGATCATAGTTAATACAAATTTCACGTGAGAATTGCTCGAATAATTGTTAATATTAGTGTTTCTCTCTCACTCTGATTGCTTAGTTTCAACATTTAATTGAAGGGTTTGACTGGGTCTGGGCCTAGTTGCTAATTAGTGAGAACAAATATGAAATTAAATATATATGAAAATACAATTAAATTATATCATAGTCTAAATCATTTGCATGCACTTTTTCATTTCACGCCCCAAAGCGCACAGGTTCCCAAACTAACTACCCTGGGAAATGTCGTACACAAATCGGGTATACTAAAGAACAACCACCGAGATTATAATATTTCGCGAATTTTCTTAAGAATTTGATAATCACGCATTACACGCAAAAAAGCTAAACAAAACAAATGTCGAAAGTTAACTCAAAACATTTCACAACAATTGCAAGAGAAGAGTATCTAATGAGTGATCAGTGTCGAGCTTCTTTGCTCCGTGTTTCTTTTTGTTATTTTGTTATTCACGCAGTAAGCCAAATTATATAGTGCGTATATAAAAGTGTGGTGTATGCTGTTATATAGTTACTTTGAATTTGTTATATATACAAACACACACACACACACACACACATATTTACACATAGATTATCATCGAGCAAATCGGCAACGCTCTCGCACACAGTAGCCACATTTAATTCGCCTTTTGCAATCTTATCAGGGACTTTCAATAGTTCTCATTGCCGTCGACGTCGTCGCTGTTGATGTTGTTGTTGTTGTTGTTGTCGCTGGGGTTTTGTAACATTTGCCAAGTTATGCAAATGGCAAATCTATTGTAAGCTCATTTAAATGACTTTGCTTTGGCATCTCTTAATCTAGAATGACATTAATCAGATCTCGATAATACGACTTTTATCATTCTGTTAGAAATACAATTTTCATATCTTCACTTTCAGATGTTCTGATCGATAGCAGAATAATTATGCAAGCGTCGAAAAGTCAAAGTCATAAAGCCATAAAGCTAAAGCATTATCAACAAATAACATTATAGTTTTTTCTCATATGCATGTTAAATATGCACAATTTGAACATTAGTTTCTAACTCACGTTTTTTCTTTGCATTTTTATTAGTTAACGGCAAGATGTTAAACTGATTTGATAACAAGTCAAGTCGATAGAAAGTGCTGCCAAAAGTGCTTCTTCTGCAACAGTGCTGACAATTTCGTTTTCTCTTGGTTACATGCTGCGACAAGTGCTGCCAATATGCTTCGTAGTTCAAACAGTGCTGCCCATCTTGTGTTGTTTGTGCTTGGTGACAAAATCCAGCATGTGATTGCGGTGACTTGTTTGCCATGTGCTTTGCGCTGGGGCTTATGGCTTATAAGTTGTTTAGTTGTTTAGTTGTTAGTTGTTGGGTTTGTTGGCTTGTTGGCTGTTGGTCTCTGCGTATAAATGTGGAACGCACCTCGCATAATTATGTTGTGTTTACGTTTTAATCACATGTGACTATATCTCCATATACATATGTATGTGTTTGTATATATATTTTCATATAGATTTTCAAGGTTGTTGAAGATTTTGGCGCGTGTTTGTGTGCGCCCCTCTGATAAAGCAATACCACATTGACCTGAGGGTGTGTTCAAGTGTGTGTTCGACTATGTGTGTGTGTGTGTGAGGGAAGCTCGTCGTTTATCTAATCGCTGGGCCCAAACAGTTTGCCGTGTACATTTTGTTTGTAGTATGTTTTAAGTACGTGTTGCACATATGTAAACAATAATTGCTTCTGTAGTCTGTGCCACCGCGGCGTATGCGTGATTTAAGGCAAAGAAATTTGCCGCTTCGTCTAGGGCCAATTGCTGTTTCAGCTCACGTGCAGCTTCTGCTGCTGCTGCTGCCAAATCGGCGCTAACAACAACCAAATGTCCTTCAGCGTCGTGTGTCAACAAACTCAAGCTCAGCCCTCATCCCCCCTCCTCTCCGATTGCTCTTCTCATTTGTGTGTTTACTTTAGTCGATTGAGGAAATGCGTTCAAGCAATTTGTCGAGCGAGGAAGCGAGAAAAACTTTACAAATTGGCATAGCAAATAGGAAGCAACACAGCGACGAGAGCGGGCAGCAAAAATGCATTGCGCAGATAGCAGCAGAGCCTCATCATTGCCTTTTGTCAAATGGAATGAACAACAATGCGGCAACACAACAATGAAATAACAATGCACAAGCTAGTTAGATAGCTGAGATAGCTGAGAGAGATATCACAACCTGAACCTGAACCTGAACTTGGAACTTGTTCTTTTCTCGCTTTTCTCTTAAATTTTTTTGGTTGATTTTTGATGTTTTCGGCATAAATCAGAGATTTGCCACGTGTCGTGCTGCTGAAACGAGTTTAAAGCACGTCCCCCTCCTCCTCATCCTCCTTATAAGCTTCCCTTTTGCCCTTCCCCCCCATCGCATCAATTCAAGCGACAAGTTCGCTTGACAACGCCACGCCTCTTTCTCTCTCTTTCTGTCTTTCTGGCTCTCTTCTCTCGCTCGATGCGGAAGTCACAAATTTATTTATAATAATTATGTTGATAATGAGTAATACTCGTATTTGTAATAGCTGCTGCCACTTGTGTCCCCCCCTTCGCCCCTTGCCTTTGCCCGCACTTCTAGGGACTTGAAATTTTTATTAGCCACAAAAAAAAAGAATAAATAATAACAATAAAAACAAAAACAATGGAGAAGAACAGATGAAAACACACAGCGTACACGAGCCACGGGTCGCAAATCAAACGCAATCTGCCATCTTCCAGTCATGCGTAGCTTCCGCTCAATAAAGCCAGAGTGCTCGACGCACACATACCCTGTAAATTGAAAGCAAGAACAAAGCCAAACAGCTTACAAGTTTAAATTTCGAAAACAGAATACAAACAGAAATGAAATTCAACAAGAATATACCCTCTAACCTAGAGATTACAGGGTATCCAAGGGCTGAGCACACATTTGCGGTGAATAAATAAACAAAATAAATATTAAGTATACGTAAAAAGGCGAAAAGCACGTGGCCCAGCAACGATCGCCAGCGCACTGATAAGACACACACAGCATAACACATGTGCGTGTGTGTGCGAGTGTGTGTGTGTATTCAATACACACACAACATACGCATAATCGCACGCTCTACGTTATCAGCAGAGCACAAATTAGCAACGTAAATTGACGTCAACTCAATTTACTACACCTGCAAAAGAATACACAAATAAATAAATAAATAAATACATAATTTCAATTTCCCAAAAATAAAAAGAGTTCTATTCAAATTTCAAATGCATTTGATGTGTTTTTAGTATTAAAACAAAATGCAAGCTAAAAACTAGAACAAGTTATTTAATGCGAAACTTTAAATTAAATTGGGAATTTGTTGAATTTACATTTTTTAGGTTTATTAGCCAGCGAAAAAAACTAGTTTCAAAATGAAGTAGCATTTTCTTAAAATCGAAATTTGCATTTTAATCGAATTAATACAATTTAAACGATTATAAAAAGAGATGAAAATATATAACAAACCAATTTAATGTTTTGTTTTTTTGTCTTAAATATGTTATTAATGTAAAGAGTTGAAATATATAAAGTTAAATTATAAACCAAAACAAAACTAGTTTCAAAATGAACAAAAAAGAAACTAACATAAAGCATTTTTATTATTTTGAACTTTAATTTGAAATTTACAAGAATTTTGTAAGTTCTATATTCGAATTGCATTTAAACTTTATAAGAACAAAATAAAATATTCGTTATCATTTTGTATTTACACATTTAAATTCACAAGAATTTAAATTGAAATAATATAAAAAAGAAAATCATGTTTATTACTTTAAAATATAACTACAAAATTACAAGAAGAAATTCGAATTGGCATAAAACATAAAACTGCATAATAAATAAAGAAGAAAATCATGTTTATTATTTGGAATTATAAATTCGAATTTACAAGAATTTTCTACTTGATAATGAAACTAATTCTGTGTTATTTTAAATTAAGAAAATCGCTTGAACTTTATTATTATTATTTATTTAAATAACCAACACAATTCCTTATTGCAATGAGATAAGCCAGAGCCAGGCCTTTAGGCTTTTTTTTACCTATTCTTCAATCGGTTTAAAGAATTTCAGTGAAATATTTTAATTAATACTTGTATAAGCAAAAGTACAACTTGTCTGCACCTTTGTAAATGCGCAATTGCAATACCCATTTTTTTTTTTAGTTTTTAGTTATGCACAACTAATTTGCGTTCTTCTGTTTTGTCTCGTTAATTGCAGAGAAATTTCTGGGGCAGCACAATCCGGGGCATCGGAATAGCACCAGCAGCGAGGCGACCAGCGAGGACATCAACTCGAGTGACGAGCACTCGGGCAAGTCGAAGTCGAATCGCTCAGGCTCAGGCGGTGCTAACGGAGGAAGTGGAAGTGGCAACAATGCAGCTGCTGGCGGTGGCAGCAACAACAGCGGTGGCAAGTCGCGCTCGAAGCGACAGCAGAAGGCGCAGTCAGCGTTGAAGCAGTCGCTGAACAGGACACCAGCCATGGTGCCGGGGCAAGTACAGGGGCAGCAGTCACAGGTGCAGCAGCAGCCACTGGAGCAGCAGGCGACAGCCAAGGTGAGTGGAGGCAAGTGCAGCAGCAGCAGCAGCAAGCAGGGCAAGTGGCGCAACAGCGCCAGCTGCAACAGTGGCGCCAATCAAAAGCGTGGCAGCAGCAGCAGCAGTGGAAGCAACAACAAGTCGAAGCAAACGAAATGCCAAAGCGGCGGCGGCAACGGCAAATCAGCTGGCAATAGCAGCAGCAACAACCACCACAGCGGCAGCAACCACAACAGCAACAACCACCACCACCACAGCAGCAACAGCAATGTGAACAGCTTGACCAAATCGAGTGGCAACTACAGCAGCAGCGGTGGCAGCAACTCCTCATCGGCGCTCAGTTCGCCGGGAAGTTCACCCAACAGCAGCAGCAGCAGCAGCAGCGGCAACAGCAGCAGCCACAGCTTGAACAGCACAGCAGCAACCAGCAGCTGGTCGCGCAACCAACACAAGATTTACAGACAGAATGCGAACTTCTTGGTGCCACCATTGAGACAATACGAACACATCGAACTCGATGATGCGGCGCTGCAACAGCAACTGCAACGCTATCTCATTGAACCGCATCTGTTGCGCGTTTACGGCTTTCCCGTCGAGAGCGTTGTGCACGAGGGCGCCATCGAGATCTTCAAGTGTTTGCCGCACATGAGTTTCGCTGCAGCGCATTGCATGGCCGTCACCGAAACGGTGATGACCGTGATCAATTGCCACGACGGTCTCAACACCAACAACTTTGAGGAGGAGCCAACGAGCAGCAGCAGCCTCAGCAGCGGCAGCGGCAACGAGGCAAGTACATCCACCGATTCGGGCAACATTTCGCCGCGTTCCCTTGACTCGGAATCGGCCGGGGAATGGAGCGGCAGTGAATGCGAATCATCGAACGAACTCTATTGCAACTACGATGCAGCACCCGAAGAGGAACGCAGTTTGGCCAAGCAATGTGTGCGCTGCAAACAGGATTTCCTCGTCGATGAGCTGAGCGGACAGTATTTGACCCGTGACGAGTGCAGCTATCATTGGGGCAAGTATCATCGGTGCTACGACGGCAGCGCCTGGGTCAGTCGCTGGACCTGTTGCAGTTCGAGTGATGAGAGCGACATCGGTTGCACTCGGCATGAGTTGCACGTGTGGACCGGATCGGTGGTCGGTGTGAATGGTCCGTATCGGGACTTTGTCCACACACGACCCCGAGCCAACGGCAACGCTAATGGCAACGGACAGACGCAAACGCGAGCTGTCTATGCGCTCGACTGTGAGATGAGCTACACGGGTCGCGGTCTCGATGTGACCAAGGTGTCGCTGGTTGCTCTCAATGGGCAGCTGGTGTACGAGCATTATGTGCGACCCGATGCGGACATTGTCGATTACAACACACGCTATTCGGGTGTGACGGCCAAGGATCTCAAGTCGTGCGGCGTCAAGACGCTCGCCGAAGTGCAACGCGATCTGCTCGAGCTGATCGATGCGGACACCATACTGATTGGCCATGGGCTCGACAATGATTTGCGCGCCCTGCGTCTGGTGCACAACACACTGATCGACACATCGATCGCTTTCCCCCATTCCAGCGGCTTTCCGTATCGTCGTGCGCTCCGGCATCTGACCAAAACGCATTTGAATCGCGAGATTCAGAGCGGCGACGGCGCCACCGGACACAGCAGCTTCGAGGATTCGCGCGCCTGCATGGAGCTGATGCTGTGGCGTGTACGCTGCGAACTCGACTCCGATGGCAGCTGGGAGGATTAGGCAGGAGCAGCTGAAACGGAGCCGAAGCCGGGGAAATTGAGGATGTGCTGATGGGTGGGTAAAAATGGGGTCAATGGGGGAGAGGGGATGAATATATATATATATATATATATATATATGTGTGTATATGGGGGACATCCTTGGCATCAGCAGCGCAGATAGGAACGGGGTGAGGGAGGGGACGGGGAGAGGGAGAGGGAGGCCAGCAAAGTACTTGTGTAGTCTGTAAGCCGTTTCGCATAGTATGTATGTAGTTTTTAGATTCGTTTCGAGATCGCGTCTCCTTCACAAAACAACAACAACAAGAGTGTCGAAATCCAGAAGAAAAGAAGAGAAAAACCGAAACCAAAACCGTAAGGAGAGAGCAAGAAAAGAAACGCCCAAAAACAGAAATGACAAAATGATGTTGCTTATCGATAAAAAAAAAGAAGAACAGAAAAAGAAAGAAAACAAAGGAAAAGAAAAAGAAAAACGCGACAATTGATGATATATAATTACAGTAGACATGCATACAAGATAACAACAACAACAACAACAACAAAGAGAACTCTTGACCATCTGACGTGTATCGATGTGTATATGTGTATGCATGTATCTCCGTACATACATATACACATACACATTTACACACACATCAATTACGATTTGTAAGCATATATTTATAAAGAAATTATATACACACACACATTTTGTTTTTTTTTTTTTTTTTTTTTTTATTATTAATTAATTTTGTTTTCGAACCACAAGAAAAATGTACTGAAGTTTTAGCTGTGATGTTTTTTTCACTTTCTCACATATTTACAAACAACAAACAAACAAAAAAAAGAAAATACAAAATACAATACAAAAAGAAAACGCAAAAAAAGAAAAACAACAAAAAGAAGAGAGAGGAAGAGGATGAAGAAAAAGAAAAAGAAAAAGTATAACAAACAATAACAAACAAAATCAAATAAAATATTAAACTAGATACTTATAGAAACTATATTTACACACGATTCGACAAAATTTTATGTAAAAAAGAAGTCACTCCATTTGCTGTTCACCAGAGTTCAGAGTTAAATACGAATGAAGCATCTCATATATATCTTTACATACTATATGTTTTTTTTCAACACTTACTTTCTACACACACCTCAGCATAACGAATAAGAAGTTTAGCTTTCCAATATGAAAAAAACTATTTTTTTTCCTAGATTTTTTTCGTAGTAGTTTTGTAGTCTTAGTTTATACTTAAGACGAACTCGCGCGCGCCTTTATTTATTTAATTACGAATTCATGCCAATTAACTGCATCCGAAACAAAACAAAACTTAAAAGTTCATTGAAAATTTCTTCAAGTTTATAAGTTTTAACAATGAACAACAACACACACACACACACATCGCATTGCATTGAATAAAAAAACACACATACACACACACACAGAAACCACAGAACACAATTAATAGTATAATAATCTATAAGTGTGAACATTTAAGATGTAAGAAATTGTAATGTTTATTACTAGAATTATTATGAATATTATTACGATTAATGAAGAATTATTATTACGATTATGATATATGAATATACTATATACTTCTTTTTTTTGTAATAATTATTACTATTGTAATGATGATGTAACGACATTGTTTCCAAAGCGAATGCTGAAGGAAACCAAAACCAATATATACACAAACATACATATACATATGCATATTCTATGTGTCGCACAACAACAACAACAACAACAGCAGAAGCAAAAGCAAAAGCAACAACATGTAGAATTGATGTTCCTAGCAGCAACACAGCGCACACCGTACGTATACGTAATATGCTCGTCATACGTATTCCCATATGTATTTTTGTATTGAATATCAAATATGGCAAACGCATCGGCAAGAATGCAAATGCAAATGCAACACACACACACACACACACACAAACACAAACAAACAAAGAAAAAAAAATGATTAGAAAAACAAAAACAAACAAAATGAAAACGATGCAGAAAATAAAATGAAACATTAATTTGTTTTCAAACGATTTAACATTTATAGAAAAAAAAAACAAACAACACTCTTTTTATTTTACGACAACGGGCTGAATGGGGGACATCAATCCATCATCAATCCATCAATCACTCACTCAAACAGTGGTTTATGGCAAAACTAGCTGGCAACGCCGCCGTTTTCCAGTTGCTTCCAGTTGCTAGTTGTGAAATCGTCGACGATAAGCTAAATGGCATCTATCAATCACAACTGTCAAATAGTCGTTATGGAAATCTGACTGGCTGCGGATCTGCAGATGCTTAATAACTTTGAAATTGGAAAATTCGCTAAACACACGGTTTGTCAGTGAATTAAATCGTCAATCAAATTGCACCTGTTGAAATTTTAGCTGATTGAAGACATTTTTATTGAACTTTGAATGATGAGGGAAATTTCAATTGCAAATTAAAAAAATTGAATGGAAGTCAATCAAATTGCAGTTGTTAATGTTTTAGCTGATTGAAGAAATTTTTATTCGGCTTTGAATGATGAAGGAAATTTCAACTGAAGTCAATCAAATTGCAATTGTTGAAATTTTAGCTGATTGAAGACATTTTTATTCGGCTTTGAATGATGACGGAAATTTCAATTGCAAATTAAAAAATAAAAAAGAAAATGAAATTGAATGGAAGTCAATCAAATTGCAGTTGTTAATGTTTTAGCTGATTGAAGAAATTTGTATTCTGCTTTGAATGATGAGGGAAATTTCAATTGCAAATTTGAAAATAAATAAATTGAAGTCAATCAATTTGCAATTGTTGAAATTTTAGCTGATTGAAGAAACTTTTCTTCGCATTTGAATGATGAGGGAAATTTCAATTGCTAAAAAAAAAAATTGAATGGAAGTCAATCAAATTGCAGTTGACAGTTTTAACTGATTGAAGGAATTTGTGGTTAAACTCGAATTGAAGTCAATCAAATTGCAGTTTGGTAAAGTTGTCGTTGATTGAAGAAATTTTTATTTGAATTTCAATTATGAGCGAGATTTTAGTTACAAAATTGAAAACAGAAAACGAAAGAGATAATATTGAACTAAAGTCAAACAAATTATTAAAATTTTTGGAGAATTTATTATTGAGATTTCAAGTGCGAAGAAAATTGCAATTGCAAAATTGAAAAATTAAAAAATAAACATAAGAAATGATATTGCATTGAAGCCAATCACATTGTTACAAGTTTTAGCTGATGAAAGAAATTTTTATTCGGATTTGAACTAAGAGGAAAAAATTCCAATTATAAATTGAAAAATGTATAAAAAAATTATAAAAATTGTAGCTGATTGAAGATGTATTTATTTGAATTTTGAGGGAAATTTCAAATGAAGAATACACCCAATTGAATATGTATACTTTTAGCGCACACTGTAATATCGATTTATTTCAATTGGCTGTGTAATCTGATCAATGGGAATACTCGATAAACTGCAGCTGTTACGTGACCATGCTGATGTCGCCTTCAAGTCCATGATAATGCGTCCCCCAACTGGGGCGCACACACACACACACACACGCACACCAAGCAACCAAGAGATTCGACAGCGTTTTGGGGTCAATGCGAGATGAAAGTACGCGCTAAGCAAACCACAGCAAAGCAGCGCACAAAGCCAACAAACTTGGCTCGCATGGCACATCTGTCATTTGTAATGCCAAAGCTACTATTAAGAGTTGTGGTTTAGCTTGTAGTTGTAATTACATTGTTGTAGTTGTAGCTTACAGCAACGCTTGCTGTTAACTACGACGTCTGCGTCTGCGACATGCGTCGCTGTGTGCACAGCTGAGGAGCGAATGAGCCGCATGCGCCGCCAAATGTTTGCTCAACTAAGTAACCAGGAAGTGTTAAAGCGGCGATGAATCGCAAAAACCAGCCAAAAATAACGACGCATGCACGTAAAGAAGTGTTAATGTAAGTAAGGTCGACTACAACATACTCTATGATAATCTCAAAAAAACCATTTAAATAACTTCTTTTAAAATAAAGTATTAATTTTTTATTGAATTCCTATTTACATAATCACCTTTTAAACCGGTACAACTCTTTGCCAAATTTCATGAAATTTGCTTTAATCAATATTCCGTTTTCTATCATAAATCTTAACTATTTCATTTTACACAGCACTTTCAATGAAAATCTTAATGTTATTTATTAACTTTGGACCTAGGACACTTGCATACTAAATTTGTCAACTCCATCACACATAAAAGCTGAGTTCATTGGGTAAGTTCTACACTTAAACTGAAACGAGGAAAGAAAGTTGTTGAAAAGTTGTGCATCCCATTTTAAGCATTGTTTTACAGAGCATTGCACAAAAGCTGATCTTGATTTCGAGTGCATGGTTAACAGCTGGTTGAGGTTAAAGCTGTATATGTTTTTTTTTGAGATTTTGTCTTTGTCTTTGACCAGACGATGACGCTGCAATTTCGGCTGATGTGAGAGAGTGTATGTGTGTGTGTGTGTGCAGTGAAAGTAGAAAGTGATCCAGATGACGAAATTTCAAATTAGCTGCCAGTGACAGTGGGGCAAAGTGGAGCAAAGTCGCATTACAAAACTCTATACTATACTAGATGAATGTACATACATGTATGTGTGTGTATACATTTTAACAACATTGTGTGATCGCATTTTTTATTTGTTTTCGTTTTCAGTTGCTTAGTTTAGTTTCATTTCAATTAATTTCTTGTTGTTGTTGTTTGTTTTTTAATTATTTTGTTGGCATGACAAACGTGCAACTAACCCGCAAGGAGAGTGTGCGACGAGGAGGTGGAGAAGATGGAGGAGGGTTGGGGGTGGGGGTGGAGAGTGGTACGATGCTGATGTGCGCTGTGCTATCATTTGACGTACGAAGGCGATCGACTAAATATAAATTGAATGTTCGTGTTTGGCACATTTGTGCTAAAAATCGCATCGATTGTTTTTAATTGTACAATAGACATGTCCGAGAGATGTGTTTACCCCATCGAGGCAATACACATGCACTCACACACACACACACACACACACACTTGCACACTCACCATATGATCGCTAATTTGTAATACATAGTTGCTATATACATACATATGCAGTATATACACATGTATGTATGTAGTACAAAGCAAACACACCGCCCACTCTATGCAACACAAAATATGAAATCAAAAGGCAAATGACAACGAATTCTAAATACACTTTCAATTACATAAAACACTAAAACAGCTGGCAGATCGATAACACAAAATCAATGCAATCAATCGATGGCAATGAAAAGCAGACGCTTCCTTTTCTCGTTGCGTAATGCCTGCGAAAATGTTTCGACCCTGTCGAAGAGTGTAAACAAAATAAATAATGCATGATAAACACTGCTTGTTCTCCTCCACCAAAATCTACATATGAATGTATTATGTACATACTACGTTCAGCTTATGCAATTTGAATCTGAGCAGAAATACACAAATGATTAAATCTGTGCGCAGACATTAAAACAGCTATAGCTTCAAATATAATGTACGCTTTAATTGCCAGTTCAATTGATTGATTAACTAATTGATTGACAGCCACGACATGCACAAGTCAATCCAATTGCACAATTAGCATATCAAATACAAATGCCAAAATGGCGCTGCAATCGGTCTATCGATAAGTGCATTCTTCGATTCTTGCCGTTGTAGTTGCAGTTGCAGTGTTGTGCAACGTTTACGTTGTGTGTGGGTGCGTTGATGATGGCGCGCGCAATTTGAATCAAGTGTTAACTGAAAGAATGATGCTATCCGCTGCCAAAAATATTTCAACAGTTTCATGGAAACGCACACTCACACACACACACTTGCACGCCAGCAAAACAAAATAAATGATTATTTATTTATTAAAAAAAAATTTCGTAGGCATTTTATTAAGCATATGGCTAAAATTTAACTTGTGATTCATCACATACCGTGTGTGTGTGTATGTGTGTGTGAGTGTTTTTGCCCCGCTGTATTTGTATTGTGTAAAAATCCAATAAAATTATTCGATTTGACCAAATTTGGATGAGACGAGTTCAGCAGTTGTGAATCATGTGAATCGTCGTGGTAGCCGTAAAGCCGTAAAGTCATTTCATTCAATTTCTCTACAAGATTATGTCGTCATTGGAACAATAAATAAAACGCCAGTTAAGTTATATAATTAATTATGTACATAAATTGAATACGCGTTGCATACGACGACTTACTCGAAACTATTTTTTGATGATATTCTTGACCATATGCTGATGGCAGCGTTCAGTACGAAGTTCGAGTGTGAGTGTGAGTGTGAGTGTGCGTATGAGTGCCGCAACGAGTACCCGTTTCAAGTTTTGACAGAACGTGAGTATTTGCAATTTGCTGGCGCCAATATGTAGCTGCGGCTGGCTAGCATTCATTATTCAACAACATTGAAAACAACACAACAAATATAAATTGTAAACAATACCCAAATATCGACACACACACACACACACACACACACACATACACAACTATAGAATTATATATATACTATGTTATGTACATATTTGAAACTGACACCGAAACCAAAAACTGAACCTGACGTTGCCGGCCAAATGTCGTCATTTTTTTTTGGTCTTTGATGACGTGATTATTTTTTAGTCTGGCCAACGATATCTCATTTGCAGGGGGCGGACACGCGGAGAGGGGGCGTGGTGGGGTGACATAATTGTCCATACCGAAAACTGGCAAAGTGCATTCAATTCAATTCAATTCAATTCAACTGCCAGTTACGCACATGAATCCAAATATATATAATACTACATATTGCTGCACATTCCGTAATCATTTTCATATAGTAAATATTTACAAAGTGATTAATAAATCTCGACGTGAGATTCACGCAAATGAGAAAAATTCTTTATTGTGGTTTGATTTTGGAAAATCAGAATGAATTTTTGGAAAAGTGTCTAGGTCAACAAATTTGAAACAATATTTATGTGTATGATGGAATAATTTTACAAAATTTCGAAATGAGAATTTATGATGATTTTCTTTATGAAAATAAAAAGAGAGATTGTTGCGCCACTCGCTGTCATCAAAAATTGTTAACAAAACTGTAAATTAAACAATTTTTAATTGATTGAACTTGATTTTTAAATTTATTCTCGCATGAATGATGTGCAACACACAAAATAATGAAGACAAAAGTGAACAAATTTCATAAATTTTTAATAAAACACAAGAGTTTGTTCAGAAGAGTCTTCTTTATGAACATGAAGTTGAATAGCTTTTGAAGTAGCTATTTTAACAAGACAAATAATTGCCTAAACGTTTGCGAAACAAAACGAAAAAAAAAACAGAGAACAGAGAATAGAGAATTGAGAATTGAGAAAAGAAAAAATAGTACAACGCAGAATACTTAAAGCCAAGAGGTAACACATACAGATTGTAGATTTAGCACATACTACATAAGTCTGCATTATATGGAAGTCACGTAGTCGTTGTCAGATATTCTTTATTTTTGTTTTGTCTTTTTTTTTTATTTAGTTTTTTTTGGGAGGAGCGTTGAACGAACGACGGGCCTTCGACTAAGCATATACTACTCGTCATATGGTTATACTATAAGTATAACTAAAACAGAAAAGCAAAAAAAAGAATACAAAAACTGAAAAAAAGATTTATCATGTTGTTGGAAAATATTGCCATGAAAATATGTTTATGTTTGGCATAACTCAACGGTAAGTCGACAAGGGGGCAATTGTGGTCACATAATTCTTGCGAAGAGGCCCTCAAAACACACACACACACACAGAGTACTGCGAATCAGTTGGTTAATTGTACATGTAAATATACGAAATGTGTGTGCGTCTGTATTTGTGACAAGGCGCCTATAAATCAGCTTGGCTAAAGGCGAACATTTTGGTCAAAAGTCAACATTTCCAGCGGCCCACAAATCCAAACTGAAAACTATGCGAAGAATGTTGCAAGATCCGCGACAGCGCAACACATTTCTGTTTTTTTTTTCTCTTCTTTTTCTTTGGTTTCTTTCTACACGTTATTTTTGGGACAACGCTGCAGCAATGTGTATGCCCACAGTAAAGCTTCGCTAACTTGAACAACATGAAGTTTAAATCAAGAGATGAGCTAACTTCGAAATTGAGAATGACAAATTTTGAAGGTAAATATTTATTTTTTATTTATTTATTATATATATATAGTTTATATAAAATAATCAAACGGAAGTTGAAATTAAGAGAGTAGCTAACTTAGGAAGTTTTATTGACAAAATTTTATAAATCTTGAATTAAAATATTTTTTTTTTAGAAGCAAGTCATATGATTAATTATTAAAAATATATATAGTTTATAATGTTTGCTTTTTACAGTACCTTAAATTTAACATCGAATATTTGATTTTTACTTACAAACAATATAAAATGAAATGTTTACTTTTGCCTTTAATAAGCTGAATATATTATTTTATTTTATTTAGTGTTCGCTTTAGACAAGCTTGACTGTACTATGCTCAAGAGTATTTGTGTTTGTGCTGCTGTCTGCTGTCTGCTGGTTGTTGGTTGCTGGTTGCTGGTTGTTTGTCTGCTAGCTGCTGGCTGCTGCAACTTCCCATTCCCAGCTGCCTTTCTTACTTTCGCTTTTGGCTTTGTTGATGTTGCTGTTGCTGTTGTTGTTGTTGTTGTTGTTGTTGTTGGTCTTTAGCAAAAGGGAAAGGCATCGAAACCTGCTGCGACTTTAACTGGCCCATTCGTTGTCGTTACTCTGTCTGCTGCTGTTTAGTTTCTTCTGCTTACTAAAGAAATAAAAGAAATACTTACTCTTCTGGTCTCGACTCGACTTCTTGACTAATGCAACGGGGCGTATGCTTCATATTGTATTGCTTGCGGCAGTTTAAAAACGAAAGTGCAGCAACTTGTTTCGCAGCTGCCCCTGCCCCAGTAGTCTTGCACCTTTTCCCCTCCACCTCCCCTCTGCCCCCTCCCCATCGTAGGCGGGTCGTCGCATTTTTGTGAACTCCAATGAACGCTTAGTCAAGTTGAAGGCTTTCAATGGCTTTGGCCGGCTAAATAAACCCGCCTTGGCTGCCAATTTCAATTTGTTTATCAACTTTGTGGTTGTTTTTTTTTTTTTGGTTTTTAACGCTTTTGTTTTTGTTGTTGTTGTTGTTTGATTATACGAGTTTATAGGAGCTGCGCATGTATTTGAAGAGTTGTCATCGTATTTGCCTTGCACGCGCAAATGCCGCGTTTTTTTTTCGTTTCGTTTCGTTTCGGTTTTTTTTTTTCATTTCACACCCACAACAACAACTCCAGCTCCAACAGAAGCAGCAGCGGCAGCGGCAACAAACAATGACAATTACAATTGAGCCCACCGTGTTTTGGTTTCTGGGCCACAGACACGTGGGTCGCCAACAACAGCCTCAGTCGCAGCCTCAGCCGCAGCAGCAACTTCAATGCTTTGAGCTTTGTGCCCCTGGGAGAGTTGGCTGCGCAGTTTGCTAGTGAAAGTTCAAGGCTGTTGTCGCCATGCAACAGCAGCAGCAGCAGCAGCAACAGCAACACCAACAAAATAATGAATAAATATGTGCTTACTGGCTGCATGTTTAAATATTGCTCTTTGATAAAGAAAATTTTGTGTGCACTGTGCGAACGAATGAACTTGCCTCGCCTTCCCTCCCCCTCTCTCCCTCTTCATTCATACTTTGAATACTTTTCGTCTGCTTGTTTTTCTTTGCACAAATGAAGTTCATTTCAATTAATTGACTGCCAACTGTTTGCTTCCCATAAATTGCGCATACGCCCCATATCTCTCCATTTGCGAATAAGAATCGAAGGAAAGAACTCATCAATTTGTACTTCTTTTTGCTCATTCTTAACTTATTTTATCTCAGACTATCTCATTTATTGTTATTATGTTTTTATTGAAATATCGAAGACAATTCCTTATTGCAATGAGATGAGTTCCGACTTTCAAGTTACTATCTCATTTACATCGCCTGTTGTTGCTTTATATGCCACTTTGTCACATACATTACACATACGCCTCGTTGTTCCTTCTTTTCATTCTTTATTTCCTGCTCGTATATTATATATAGATAATATAGATAATACAGATAATATATACATATATGACAATATTTCATAAATGTTCTTTTTATAACTTCCTTGTCTTTTTTTTACAGATTACCTGTATTTACTTTAACTCCATATGAATTTCTTTGACTACTTCTTGTAATATATTTTTGATGTTTGTGTCCTTTCATTCTTTAGGTAGTTATATCAAAGTACTATCGCATTTTTTGTCAGTATCTTTATTAAACATTATTTACATTATTTGTCTGCCGATTTTCACATCATTCTTTACCACTTTTATTTTATTTTTTAATTTCTTTGCAACCTTTATCGATCTGCAATATTTTCTCCGACTTGTTGTATATCGCTAATATATATTTGGGTTCATCAGCCGAGCGTTCACTGTATCACCCTCACGGCGCCCCAATTTAGAGCGTAGACATTAATTTAAAGTTTCGATTATTGTTGTGTAATTGATTTGTTGTGATCAAATTTGATTTGTTTGCTTGCGGCGATCTTTCAATCGCTCTCGTGTCGAGATCAAAAGATATAGCCATATATATATCATTATAATATCATAAATATACACATACTATATTTCATGAGTTCGATTGCCCCGCGACAATTTGACTAAATTTGTTGGTTTTGAACCAGTTTCAAAACAGAGAACTTGAATTGATTTACTTCATATTTTATTTCTCTGTTTTCTGTTTTCTTTTTGCTTAATTCGATTTTTGGTATCTCTTGGCTGTTTAATTAGGCTTCGGGCAGGTTTTTGAACCGATATTTAACACGTTTACATTAATGCATATCTAATAATCAGACGAAAATGTCCAGATTTCCATATGGCGAAATGGGTAACCGGAACTTCAACTACGAAAACACACACCACAAAATGAATCTTATTGCCGTCAGCATAGATAAGATCTCAACTTTATGATGGATGGCGCAAAAACATAAATAAAAATACGAAAACAAAAACATGCTGTCTCATTGAATGTTGTGGGGAGAAGGAAAAAACCTGTCCCTTGGTTACCCCAAACAGACTTGTGGCAGCAGCGGCAGCATGTGGCAACAGGTGGCGCCAGTCAAATGCAATTTTGTGCATCCGAAATGCGCACGTTGGGCGCCAGCTTGTCATACGACTTTCAAAAGTTAATAAAAATGCACAAAATGGTAATAAAATGAGCAAAAATATATGGAAAAACTAGCGGGCAATTTGCCGCACGTTGCACGTTGCATGTGGCAAGTTGCAAGTTGCATGACGACGATGAATATATGTACATACATACATACATATGTCTGTACAAAGTATCTTTCGTTGGCTTTTTCTTCATTTAGTTTTTTATGACGTAGGCGGGCTGCATTTCCTCAATGTTGCCTAATCCGGAAAATTCAAAGGGGTCGCCAACCAACGTGCAACACGAACCAACAAGCGAGCGAGCGAGCGAGTGAACAAACCAGGCGCCGTTATGATTGAGTAATTATACATACGACTACGACTACGACTATACTACACCACAAAAGAGATACTCATCCATATGTATGTCGACATGGGGCCTCCACATTAATGACTAGCCAAGTGATTAGACTCTAATCACTCGCCCACACTCGCAATTACTAACGGACTCCAGAGGAAAACTACGGACTGCGCGTGGTCAATTGCTTTTGCCTCCTCACTGGTGGGGGGGGGAGCGGGGGGATAACGGTAATGCGAATATCGATTGTGCAGCCCTCTAACGCGTGGATTATTTGAATACAACACCAAATTACTTTTCCTGATTACATGGAACTTTGCGATCGATTTCTTTTCCCTAGACAACTTGCACGAAATGAATGCTTAGATTTTCTACCGATTAATGAAAAAACAAGTAAAGAAAATAAATGTTATTTCTTAATTATGTTTAATACAAATCATAATATCATAATATTAATATCATAATTTGCCAATTTTCATACCATCAAAAATAACATGTGCTCAAATAAGATCTCATAAAGTGAATGAGTCCGTGCAAAAAATTACGAATATTTAGAAAAGCATTTGTTTTAATGGCAAATAAAAAAAAACCCATTATTATATTTCCATGAAATCACTGATTATATGTAATTTTCTGAAATGCGGCCCCCTTTTTTGTTTCTCAAAACAAAATTTGTACACGACTCTCTAAATGCGTTGTAGCAGCAAACATACAAGTTTTCCGCATGAAAATTTGTTAAGCGATTAAGCAAGCAAAGGTATAATATATGTTATGTTATATAGTATGCTGGTTGGTACGATAAAAGTGTATGTGGATAACATTGCCCAACGAAGCATGCCTCAATTCATTAGCAATCGAAAGTGCTTTAAAACGAATTACTTGCCATAATTGATCGATAATCAGCTCATTTGCCTAATGCACAGTGGGGCAAAGTGAGATGATTATGCAGAGAGTGTTGATAACCCGCTCCGCGGCTCGCTCCTCGCCCCGCGTCACACCCTGGACAAAGTGCGACCTTGTGCGATGACGTGTCCCCCATCATGGATAACTGAATGTTCGCACATTATAAACATTACACTTACATGTTGATCCAAAAAGTTCAATGTCAGGCACAATTAACACAAAACACATTGTAAATTCAGCATTTTTCGACTATTACATTATATTTTTCTTTCTTTCTTTTTTGGGGCCATTTCCGAATTCGGCACATTGGAAAAAGTGAACAAAATAAAATAATAATAATGAGAAGAAATCTACAGTGCACTAGGCGTGACTGTTAAATACCCGGTACATATAGTTTCGAAATATTTCTTGAATAATTTTTAACATTATTGAACGTCAACATTACAATCTTTTGAGATCCAGTTTTATACATTTCTACCGGGTATACAAAATTCATGTAAAACAAAAGAAAATCCATAATAATAATAGAATAGTTTCTTTATGATCATATTTCGAATACTTGTAATGTAGCAGAAAGAAAAAAAGTGAATAGAAAACATATCGAAATTGGAATTCGGAACAGCTTAAAGTGTATGCATTATATAAGTTTTTTGATCACTTGTAGGCTTAATCGTACAAAATGTATACTATATACATGAATTAAGCTTGCATATGTACAATGGTATGAACAATAGATCTGTTGTACATGCTATGTAGTAAATATCAAGTTAAAAAGCAAAAATTAAAAAACAAAAAGCAAATAGACTATTGGCATTTCTAGTGAAATAAAGCAGAATTGCAGCTTAATCAGAGAATTGCAATGATTGCAATGATTAAACATTTGCTTTGGTTGCTCTTCTTTACTAATAGTAGTAGTAGTAGTAGTATTGTTGTTATTGGTGTTGTTGGAAGATTGTTGTGTTGATGAGTGTGTTTGGTGGCAAATGCAGCTGCTAATTGCTGGCCGCAGTCGACCCTGTTGTGGCCTGCTTATAAATGATGCCTGTTATCTCGCCATCCTTTTGTATAACACAGCGCCTGCGAAAGGAGTGTGGAACATCAGAGATTTGCGCCTTTGACTTAGTGTGTCACACTTACTTGGAGCCACTGTAAAGGCAAATGGTCGCCGGCACACTGCTGTTAGGCTCCAGCTTCGCTACCTGCTCCGAGATGGCCATGCCGATGCCCGAAACATTGGGATTAATGTTGCCCTTGGCTACGGGTATATTACAGCAATAAAACACCATTTACTTATTTATCGAGGCTTACTCACCGCCCAGACAAAGCCCCTGTCGATTTGCTAGCAATGCACCCACAGTATCCTGTTGTGTGACACTGCAAAAGATGGAGAGACAAAAAGAGAGCGGGTTGTAGTAAGACAATCTGCTTATCGCACAACACTCACATTTCGTTCAACACTTTTTCCAGTTGCTGCTCCATTTTTGTGCAGTTAAATAATATAAACTCATTTATTATTGAATATTGTTTTATTTATCAGCAGTGTCGCAGTGTGACCAGAAGCAACATTTCTGCAAAATACATTTCAACGCGCTATCCAATACCAAAACATAAAAGCTGCAATGATGCCAATCTGGCCACACTTCATTTCAAATACAATGAATTTACAAAACATCTGAAATTGGCGCGTCGTTTTAAAAATGATGTTGTGCGAAATAGTAATACGAATTTAAGCGAAAACTCCATTAAATATAAAAATAGAGTATAATATTATATTACTCTAAAAAGTACAAAAAACTGTCCCATCTTGGATACGCTTCCCAACTTTGAAATTGGCGCCACTGTAAAATATTGCCTTTTTTGTCTCATACTGCCAACGAACGATAGATGGCGCTACTCAACAGGCAAGTGACTTTCTGTAGTTCTGCTTGCTACTGATTTATGTTTGCCTGGTATTTCAGCTGCTGGCTTTGAACTTTTTTGTTGTTCGTCGCGGAATCGAGTGGCCAACAACAACAACGATAGATGGCGCCACTTAGCAAGCAGGTGACTTTCTGTATTTCTGCTTGCTACTGACTTATGTTCGCCTGGTATTTCTCCTGGCTAAGCTGCAGCTTTCTGCCTGTCGTATCGGCGTCGCAGTCAGGATGACTTGGCATTAAAGACGAATGCCTTAAAATTCTAAATTATAAACAAGAGACTGGCTTGCACTTGTATTTTATTATACGCTTAATTATGTGGCAAATTTCATTTACTTACAAACAAATTTACACTTTTACAATGAACAAATATAAATAACATTGTTTCATTCATTCTGAATTATTGTGTGTTTATTTCAAATCAAAATAGTAGTTGCATTTTGTATTTGATGTGTTAGACGCTATGATGATGGATTGTGGAGCACGACATTTGGAATTCTTGTTTCTTGCGGATCAGCCGTGCTTGCAACTTGCAACAAGTGCATCACGGCATGGATGCGTATTTGTTGTATAATATTTATATATGTATATATTTTAGATTTAACATTTATATATAGTCGTACATAATGCGATCGAAACGAAAAAAAAAGAAGAAAACCGCTCAAAAATATATAAAGTTATACTAAGTATATATTACTACTGCCGTTATTGTATAGTATTTCTTGCTTTCCTTTCTTTGCTTGCGAGGGGGAGCTTGGGGGAACCTTAAACAATTTCATATTTCTCCACAAACAAAATCGTTTCGCTTGAATACTTGACGGACGTATCATTATCCACCTGGACAACATCCTGCGCACTGATGGCCGCATACGGTGTTTTGGAAACGAACGACACCTGCAGCGGGAAGAAATCACCCGGTATGGAGGCACTGCAGCTGAATTCCATCGAGCCGGATTTGTTGGCGGCATCGATGACGGGAATGTGCCACTGCAGCACATGCTTGCGTGAATCATAGTTGTAGGTGCCATCATATTCGGCCACCGATGGTTGCACATTCAACCTGCAAATTGAGATTACATTAATTTCTATAAGTGATAAGAGTTGCAAGGATCAGTTACTCACGGCAATGGTATGACAATGGCCACGTCCTGCAGCTCCAAATGTTGTGCCTCCAGTTCGTATTCAATGTTAACGTCGCAGCCACCTTCGCCATTATCCGATGGCCAGCAATTGACTAATGTGTGGCATGGAATAGAGCGAGAAAGCAAGCAATGAGTTTGTGGATAGACAAATGCAATTTAGCTGCTTCACTTACTGGTCAGTGGAATAGCCGATTCGTCCTGTGTGATGAAACGCCACTTGAGCACACCCACATCGGTGTTGAGCGGAAAAGGTTTAGCCGGATTCTTGAGGCCAATCATAGCGCGTGTCTTGAACAGCTCCTTGTCGACATTGGGATGCGTCTGCATCTGTATGCCCTGCGTATCGTTGTTGGCCAGTTTCACCTTAATGCGTCCCAAATTCTCGTCCGTAATGCGCAGCGTTAGCAGACCGGTCAATTCGAATTGCTGAACGCCACCATCGCGTCCCAGACGCACCACCAGCTTATCCTCCATTTTGAGATGAACGCTGCACAACACACAAATACACAATTAATTCAAAATGCCCAAGGACATAAGCTAAGAGCTGCAGTTCCTACCTTTCGGTATGAATATCCGCTGAGATTTTGGCCTTGGCGGCAGCACTGGCACTGGCCGCTGCTCCGGCACCACCAGCGGCAGCAGCTGGTGCCAGACTGGCAATCTTTTCGCCCTCGCTCTTCAACTGATCCACAAAGCTATCCACATCCTTAGACTTGCCGCCCAGCTTGAGAGCATTGCGTGACACGGGCTTTCTGCGAATTGCAACGATTGCAATTAATAAGGTTAAGGTATGATTAAGGAATGAATATGTTGTCTACTCACTGTGCCGTCTTGCTGGCCAGAGGTTTGTTGTCCATTTCAATCGATGGTGCACCCACATTGCCACCGCCGCCGCCGCCACTGCTGACGCTGCTGACACCGCTGCTGCCGAAGCTGTCGGAGCTGAAGCCACCGCTGCGTCCACCCAAACCACCCGAGGATGGGCCACCACGTTTAATGGACTCCATGCGTATGCGTTGCAGCTCCTTGGCCTTCTCACGCATCTTCTGACGCGCCTCACGCTCCTGAGTTTGACGCACCGCTTGGTAGACCTTCTCTTCGTGCGAGTCCATCTCCACGAAGGTCTTGATCTGCGCCAGATTAACGCTCTCCCTGTAGCCCAAGGCAACGATTTCATCGAAAGCAAAGATCAAATTGAAGGCATTCTCCACAATCTCCTTTTCATCAAGCGAGTGACTGTATTCGGGTATCTACAATGCAATGGGTGGGGTCAAGAGTAATCAAGGAATAGAGAAGCATGTAGACCACTTACCACTTTGGAGAAGAGGCGCAGCGTCTCCAGATCCTCAAGTATGTTGCTGGCCTTTGTGGTGATGAGCAGCATATAGAGCTTCTCCATTGGCTGATAAACATAGCGCACCGAGTCCGTTTCCACATAGGTGTGCTGCTTGCCCGCCGTCATCAGCTTGGGGAACGCTGCCAGCAGCCCCTCGATGCGAGCTTTTGTCATCTCCACGAACTGACGTGACAATATGACTGCAATAGTATGAGTGCGTATATGAGTACGTGTGTGTAGTCTTAGGTTATAGTTGAAATTATTGATAAATAAGCAAATGTTTGTTAATACTTTGAACTTACCTTTGCCATTTTTTGTGCAGACTGCCGCAGCAACGAGTACCTGCGAAATGTAAACGATAAAAGCGTTAATATTACAGATTAGCAAAAAAAATCGCCGACGTCAACTTGTGTGTGTGTCCGTATTTGTGTGTGTGTGCCCTGCTTACCATTTTAATGCAGCAGCTGTAATTGTTGGTTGAGATACAGCCAATTGATTGCTTCGCTTTAGATGGCCAGCAAAGTGCAATATAACCCAACAGATTTTGGTATTAAACACAATTTGTTTTGTTTTTTTGTGTTTCTGTCACTTGAATTCGCGTAGCTGACGTGTTCGGTTCTCCCAACTAAATGTTTACGAATGCGTGCGTGTGTGTGCACGCTAGTGATGACAGCTCGCCGACAAATCTATCGCTGACGTCACAATTGATCGCCTTGCCCGTGCGGCGAAATGCATCCAATTCGCTTAGCAATACATTTGTTTTGCCGAGCTCACTTTTATTTTTACTCTAGGCTTTATGTTAAATGTTTGCTTATGGTTTTAATTCAACAATTGGTACGATTTCAACCGCATACTACCAGCGTGACGTCACGAGTGTTTCTCTTGCGCAATATCGATAACATTTCGCGTATCGCTTGGCCAACGATAAATTGCCCAACACTGTCGCAAACTGATAACGGACGCAATCAAAAAGGCGAGTGATTTTGTTGTTTTGGAAACTGTTTCATCTTTATTTTATTCTATTAAAACGAAAACTTATATACTATGTAAAATATACATATAGATTGTACTTGTCAGTTTGTCTTGAACTTAATTTTCGACATCATCATCATCGTCTAATGCTAAAGTTTCCACTTGATTGGCAATTAAGTCATCTGTTGCCCCCGCAGCTTCTGTTGCGGACTTGTTGTGTTGTTCCTTTTGCTTGGCATACTCCACGCTCAGTATGCGCATCACTTGGGCCGCTGTGAGATCTGGTCGCTTGTGCTTTTTAAACTGCTCCTTCACGAACTTGGCGAATCCCGTCGCCTCGCGCACCGGCTGCATTTGCACATTGCCCTGCTTATCCTTCTTGTTAATGAACAATTGAATTGGGCCCGAGCATAGGCGACAGCGTATGTTGTCCACCTTGCGATGCCGCGAATGAGCCTTGGAACTGCCAATGAAACAGAGTGAACGGTTTATCAATATAAATCACACACAGGAAAGAAGGATTGCACTTACCCCACGTCGCAGGCTTCGCATCGATAAGTGTACTTGAATTCAATATCATAGTCGTGACACACATTGATGGATGGCAGATCGGGAAACGCAGCCATGGCGCGGTATGTCCACTGCTTCCAGGTGCGTCCATGTCCGCCCTCATTGTTAAAGATCCAGGTCGCTGCATGGCACATCTCATGGATCAGTGTGCAGCGCAAGCGATCCGCACTTGTCAACACCTTAACGCTCAGCTCCAGTACGCACATGCGTTCGTTGAGTCTATCAGGGATTGAAGGGAATGTAATGGGTGTATTCTAACAAGAAATTGAAATGTAACTTACTTGCGCTTGTTGCGGCATCTGCCCGCTGTGTTGCGCAGCATCTTTGTCCAAACGATGGGCACCTGCAGCTTGTTGTTGAACACCTTCTCATTGAACATGTCATAGAGACGCGTCGTCAGTTCTTCCTTGTTGCGCTTAAAGTTCTCGCGATAGAAGTACGCCTCATTGTCCGCGTACTCACGACTCACATCCTTCTCCAGGGACTTGATGAAGCTGCATTTGCCGCTGCCACGCACCTGAGGTGTTTGCTTTTGCTTTGGCTTTCGCGCAGACGGCGTTCGACTGGGCGTCACTTGTGGCGTCGTGGTCGTCGGCAGTTTAAAGATCGGTTTGGCATTGGGTGACTTGACGGCAATGCCCAATTGGCGCTTCACCTCCTGGACACGCTTGTGCACTGTACTGCCGGGCTGATAGAAAATCTCCAGCTCATCCAGATTGTTCATGTCAAGCGCACGCTCCACAATCGCCTTGGCCGCGTTCTCATCCTCGTAGCCAAAATTGGGCGTAAATAGCTGACGACGCGTTGGTGGCAAGTCCACGTTTAATGGCGTTGATGGCGTTGATGGCGCTGATGGCGTCGCACACATTTTGGGCTTAACGGTGGCGCGACAAGTGCGCAGAATATCATCCAGTTTCTTGGGAAACTTGGGAGCTGTAATGTGAGAGATTAAAGTTAACAACAAGAAGCATCTTTTTCTGTTCTCTTTTGCATACACTTGTCGCCGCTGCTGCCATCGGGACTGCTGACCACCTGCACCTCCGCTTTGGTCAGATCCAAATAGGTCATATGGCCAGCATTATCGCCGCTGCCCACGCTGCAATCGGTGGCATCCGCATCCTCGTCATCGCTGGCATCGGTACCGCTGTCCGTGTCCACTAGCGCCCGCCAACGCTCCTCGTGCACATGGTTTGTGCGCACCTGCTGCTTATTGGCCACTCGAGCGCTCCGCGCTCCCGCCACCTTCTTCGCTGCAGCCGTTGCCGCCGGCAAATGCGTTGAATTCAATTGGTTGTTATGCAAAGCGCGTTTAACTGCAAGATTGGAAGTCAAGTTAGTAAGCTGCAGTTTACAGAGTTGTGTGTTGAGAATAGATAATTATAGATAAAGCTTATAGATTTTAGTATAAAATTCGCTTTGATCTATGTCATATTTATAAATACTCCTATGCAACAAACTGTACTAAAGATTTTCTATTATCCCTGGTATCTCTTCGTTAATTCTTGTAACATGATCGATTCTTATTTGAAATGTCTGCTGATCTCATTCATTTTTATATCACATCTTATTGGACTACTCACAGATGCTAAAGTCACCCAAGGCGCTCTCATTGCACTTGGCAGCTGGCTGACGTTTCTTGGCTGTGGTGGCCGCAGCTGGACGGGATTTGGGCTGACGACGCAGCTCAGTCAGCGGAGTGCGATCTACAGTTGATGCTTTCGTTGCCGCTGCCGCTCTCGTTGCAGTCTTGCCACCACTGCCACTTGCGCGTTTCAGGGTGCGTATGACGTCGGGAGTTTGCCAGGATTTGCCATAGAGTTGATTCAACAGTTCCTCGGCATTCGTCAGGAATTGCTCATCCTCTGAGGCATCGGCCTGCAGAATAGAGCGATCTTTCTGCTGTCGCTGTTGTTGATTTTCTTCCGCCTGTTCCTCTGGCTGTTCCGGCGGCTGCTCATCGTCTTCCGACTCCGATTCCGCGCTGCTCGACTCCATGTTGGGTATGTGTATCTTAATGTTGATCTTGGCAGAAATGTTGATGCTGCTCACTTGTATTGCTGGCGTACCCAACTCCCGCTCCGTTTCCCTCGCAGTCTCCACGCTGCTTCCGGATGCTGTTCGCGATCTCACCGGCGACTGCTCCGCCTCGCTACTGGTCTCGGGAATGGTGTCGTCTGCCACCGACTGCTGCTCGGTCTCATCGTTCGCCAGTCGCCGGCAGCTCGGTTGCGGGTCCTCCAACTCCTGCTGCTCCTCGGAGCACACCGTATTCGCTTCGGTCTCATTGTCCGCCAAGCGTTTGCTCTCATTCAGCTCCGTATTCGCTTCGGTTTCATTGTCCGCCAAGCGTTTGCTCTCATTCAGCTCAGTATTCACCTCGGTCTCATTGTCCGCCAAGCGTTTGCTCTCATTCAGCTCCGTATTCACCTCGGTCTCGTTGTCCGCCAACAGCCTGCTGCTGTCCAACGGGCGAGAGCAAGAGGACAAACGTGTGATGTCAATGTCCTGGCTCATGGATTCAGTGTCGGCGCTGGCAATGCGCGAGTGCAGCAGCTGATCCGATGACATGTCCACAATGCCACGGCGCTCCATCTCGCGACGCTCGAAGGAGACGTCACGCAGAAACGCCTCGAGCAGCTGAAGCTTGTTGCCGGGCACGGCAACAGCAGCCGATTGCTCACTGATGGCCATGCTGGGCTTCTCCTGTTCCTTTTGCTTCTCTTCCTGCTTATCCTGCTCCGCTTCACTATCTGATATCGTAATACACGATTCGTTGTCATCATCTTCCTCGTCATTTGCTTCCTCAGTTGTTGATGATATGCAAATGGAGACTTCCTCTTTTGGCTGTACTCTTAAATTGGAGACTTGTGTGGAGAGTTGCTCCACATCGACGTATTCGGAGCGCTGAGTGCAACCATCACCACTTAGCTGCAGCACTTCCATATAATCGGAAACATCAAGTTGTGTGCTTTCGTCCTGTACTGTTTTGGGCTCCTTTTGCTCCACTCCCATTTTCATGCTATTCGAGGATACTGAGGAATCGCTGCGCAGCAAGGGATTCTCATGTGTTCGTTCGTTCAGTTCACCTAGTAGTTGGCGACTTACGTTGGTTTTTTCAATATTTTCACTGGCCAATTGTTTTTTCTTATTTGAGGAGAGCGTCAGTTTAGCAAATTTGTCTTTTATCGGCACATTCACTGTGGACGGATCAACAGTTCGAAACAGTTTGAATGCGTTGCTCTTGTCCGCCATCTTGTCTATTGTCGTCACATTCGAATTAACTGTTTAAAAGTGCAGTAACAAAATGCATTACACAGACACAACAAAAACAACGAAACCCAAATACAAATCTCTGGCGGGCGTCGATAAATGATCGCTGCAAGTGTGACCGATGCGGTATGGCAATAAAATATACTGCAATCTACTTTCCAAACTTGCTATAACATTTATGGCGCGTTTCGTTTGTAAACTGAACGCTTGCTATGCGGCTCAATTTTTGAATTCTTCAATAATATATTTTGTATTATATATATCTTTATATTACTCAATAAAATATCTTTGTATTACTCAATTATTGATGAAATGCACCTAGATGTATTGATGATTATATTGTTTTGCAATTAATACAATCTATGGCAAATGTATCCAACGTTTTTAAGTTAAGAGATTAAGTATAATTTAAACAGTAAGGTGAACACAATAATATTAAACTAAAAATAAATAATTTACGCTTATAAATGTTTTCATTTCCGAAATAGCATTCTTGAAATGTCACTCAACGGCATTTAATTTAAAATTGGTTGTCCAACACTCCGCATGTTATCGATAACGCACGATTGTTGTGTGTGGCAGCCCTGCTTGCCAGAATAATAATAACAACACCAACAATAACAGTACAGCAACAAAAACAAGAACAACAAAAGGCAGATTTTAACTTTAGTGGTTTGTTTTGATCCACCGACCGACCACCTGTCCACCTTAATGGCTTCAAATGCCGCCGGCACAGTGTCCTCGAAACTTTCGCTGGGCCTGCTGAACTTCATATTAGCCGTGATCTCGGGATGGGCCCTCAAACACTACAGCATTGAGCGGCATGCGCTCGCCGGTTATGGTTTGTTTTTTGCGCACAGCGTGCTCTGCATTCTACGCTACACGCATCCCAATCCCGGCCAGGTGCAGCGACGCATTTGCGAGCAATCCCTACGCTACTCACCGGCCATTTTCATCACTCTTATCATCGGCCAAATGCAGAGTATCAGCGGTGAATTGGAATTCTTTGCCGGCATCGCCAAGTGGCGTCACATTGTACTCACACTGTACGGCGGCGTATTGGTGCTTTCCGGCATACGGCGTTGTCTAAGCGAGAAGTCGTCATTGGGGCAGCTGCTGGGGAAACTGTTGCGCCTCAATCACACGGTTTGCGTGCTGTGGAACATCTATTGTCTGTGGCGCATTGCCGTGTTGGATGAGCACTGGTGGTCATTGGGACTGGCGCTTCTTGTGCTGCTCAATCACTTTGTACTCTGGCGGCTGACATTGCGTTTCAACATTAGCACCCTGGAGGTGGACACCGTGGGCATGTGTTTCTCCCTCATCTTTGCGATTAATGCCAGTCAAGAGTTGATGGAGAATACGGCCGGAAGATGATTAGGATGATGAAGAGGACGAACCAAAAACATACATACACATACATATATTGTTAAACAATATGGTTGATTGAATGATGAATGGAATGGAATGATGGATTGATGCTGCATTTAGCACAAGCAACACTGAGACATATTTATATATCTATATACGACATTAATTAAGAGTTGATCCCTTTTCTATATTATATACTACGAATATATACTTGTTAATCCCACGCGATGTTTTTTACTCAATAAAATTGAACGTTTTTATATGCAACATTCGAAGAGTTTCAATTTCATTTGGTTCATATTTTCTATCAAATTTAATCAGCATTAATCCTTAGCTGTTCAAACTGCCAGAAGATCCGAAGCGTATTTTAGATTTCTCTGTGTCATTTATTGAATGGTACATTGGAAGCAGCTGCGCTTTGGCTTCGCTTCGTTGACATTAGACAAACATTGAAGCTGCCTTCGCAACAGCAGCTGGACAATTACAATACAGGACTTATCGACTTAATTAAGGGTTTAATTTGTTGTTGTTTTTCTTGTTGTATTAAATAAATGTTCATTTGTGTTGTGTTTAAGGAAAAATAAAGGCAAAATAAAAAAACAAGTAAAATAAACAATTATTTTCTATTCATTAAGAAATGCTTGAATGTGAGGGAGGACGAGGAAGAGGACAAGCACAAGGGAGATATATATATATGCGTGTGTATGTATATGTCTGTGTGCGTGCGATCTAGGCGTGTGTGTTGTCGTCCTCGACAAAGTCCTTGGCCTGCTCGCGGGTCACACAATCAATGTGGCTGACCTTATTCCTAAAGCGCACGCCATAAAATTTGTGCGCATTCTCCAGCAGCTCTGGCCTGAATGTGGTCGTAATAAACTGTGCTGTGTCGCTCAGCTCATGGATCATATCAGCCACCGCCTTACGATGCATCGCATCGAGCGCCTATCCCAGAAGAAAGTACAATTGGTTAATAAATTCGCTAATGATTAGAAAAAGTGTTACGTTACCTGATCGATTTCATCGAACAAATAGAATGGCGCTGGATCGCATTTCTGTATGGAGAAGATGAGGGCGAGGGCAACCAGTGATTTTTGGCCACCCGACAATTGATTCATTTCACGCATCTCCGCATCGACTCCCGTGAATGAGACGCGTATACCGATGCCCGTGAAGGCATCTGAATTGGCCACCTCCTTTTCCATTTCTTCGCCCTCGTTATCCTTGGTCTTAAGTATCAAATAGCCTGCGCCTTGGGGCACCAGTTTCTTAAAGACTTTCGTAAAATTTTGCGCCACCTGACGGAACGTAAATTGTATGGCTTCGACCTTTTGCATTTCGAGAGATTGGATGAGCATATGGATCTTTTGATCGCCAATATCGAGCTCCTCTTTGCGACGATAAAGTTTCTCCTTTTGCTCGGAGAAGCTAAGGAATTGATCGAGCGCCTTTTTGTTCACATGATTGTACTTCTTCAGATGCTGATTAGCCTTCTCCAGTTCCTTGAAGATGTTCTTCAGCGAGATGCGACTGTACGCGGCATCCACCTGGGGCAACGCACCCAAGCTGGCAATCTTCTCGGTGCACTCGTCGATCTTTTGATTGAGCATATTCTCTTTGGTCGTCCATTTCTCCAACTGTTTGCTGTCCTTGTTAATGTTCTCCTCGGCCTCCTTCTCCTTGCGCACATGAGTCTCCAGCTCCGCTTGCAGTTCCTTCTGTAGCTGCACCGCCTCGTTGACACGCTTCTCAATCTCCTCGAGATCTGCATTCACCTTCTTAATGCGTTTCTCGGTGGACACCAGTTCGGTTTTGCAATTGTTGAGCTTACGCTTGCGATCCTCTACGCTAATCTCTTGCAGTGCCTGAATGAGCTCGTCGCGTCGCCGAAACAGATTGTTAATCAGCAGATTGTCCAGCTTATTCTTGCGCACCTCCAGCTGCATGCGCTGTGTGAACGCCTCCTTGTTCTCCTGATTCAGCCGTCGTATATCATCGTTGAGCTGATCGATTTCACGTTGATCCTGCACCGACAGCGTTGACATCAGCTCCTGCTTGAGCTCTGCTTCAAGGCTCGATTTGGTGCTGGTCATCGCCTCCAGCGATGCCTTGCACTGGGCCAGAGAACGCTCCTTGGGCGCCCGATACTTTTCGATGCGCACCAGCTCCTCCTTCATTAGACGTATTTCGCCCTGCACCTTTTCAAAGACATCTTTCGATTTGCCCTGTTTCGTTTCGGTTTTTTGCATCTCCGACACAATGGAATTGATGTTGTTCTCGGTGGATTTGAGCTCATTGCGCAGTTTGCTCAGTTTCTTCTCGAATTCACTGATCTGCTGCGTGTACTCGGTGCGTTTCTTTTGCATCTCCAGGCGCGAGCGAGACGTATTGAAGTAGCCACCGGTGAGCGAACCCTTCGACGACACCTGATCGCCTTCCAGCGTCACACAATCGAGTCCAGTGCTCTTGGCCAGCTCGGTGGCACGCTCGAGATTACGACAGATGAGCGTCTTGCCAAAGATGTAGCGCAACGCCTTGTCATGCTGTTCGTCGTACTTGAGCTTCGATATCATGGGTATCGAATCGGGATCGTCGGGATAATCGTGTATCTTCACCTGCAGACGATTCAGGGGCATGAATGTCACCTCACCCGGCAGCTTCAGTTTGTTCATCTCCTTCAGAATTTGTGTGCCTTCATACTCCGACTCCACAATGTGATGGAATAGACGATTCGCTGCCGTCACCTCGACCGCTGTGTAGATGGTTTTGTCGCAGCTAAAGTTCTCAATCACCGGGCCATAATACGCTCTCGCTATGGCCGCCGATTGACCGCCACGTTCCACAAAACTATCGAGCACTTTGCGCACCGAATCGCAGCCGTTTAAGATCGGTTTGCCTGCCATGCTCCGCAACGCTTGATCCGCCCGGGAGAGCTCCTCCTTTTGGGTTTGCAGCTGCTGTGTCATTTGTGTCTCTTTGCGCCACAATTCGTTGCGCATGGATTGATGCTGATCCTTGGTCTTCTTCAGCTCATAGTACTTTTTGTTGTGCTCATCGATTTGCAGACGCAACTGTTCCAATTCGGAGGAATGCTCTTCGATTTTGGTGCCCAAATCTTTTTCGCTTGTGGCATCTTTCTTCAAATCCTCAACGAGTTTGGCATGGTGATTGATCTTGTCCTTTGTCTGCTTGCTAATCGATTTCAGCTCATTGTGTATCCATTTGTCGCGATCTTCGCGTGACGAGAACTGCGAGCCGCGTCCTTGTTTTGCATAGAGCTCTTTGCGCTTCTGCTCCTTCAGCTGCAGTTCACGTGAGCAATCCTCCTCCTTGCGCTTCATCGACTCGTATTTGGGCTTTACATCGTCCAGCTCGTTTTCGCGCTCCGCAATTGTCACCTTGAGATTCTTGAGCTCCTGATCGGCGCGTTCCTTGGACTTGTTGTCGCCTTGCACCTCATCGTTCAGATCGACAATGGTTAAATCCAGTTTGGTCTTTTCGCGCAACAACTGTTGCTGTTCGGTCATCAGCACTGAGCGCTCCTCCTTGGTGCTCTGCACCTTTTTCTTGGCCTCTTTCAGGTTCTTTTGCACCTCCTTGATCTTCTCCTGTGCTTTCTGTATCTCAATGTTGTAGTTCTTCTTCTTGTCCGACGACGATTTGCGTTGCAGCAGCAACTCCTCGAGTGCTCGTCGCGTATCCTTTAGTTCCGTCTCGTAGCGTATATATTCAAGGGTACGTCGTGTTTTATCCCATTTTTGATACTCCTTAAGCTCTTCCTTTTCCTCCTCGAGCGTTTGCAGTCGATCCTCGATTGTTTTCAAATACTCACTGATCTTCTCCAGCTTTCCGTCGGTTTCGCGCAGCAAATTCAACGATTCCTCTTTGCGTTCATCATAGACACGCGTTCCGGCGACCTCGCGCAACAATTTGAGGCGATATGAATCGGCTGCTGTGGCCATTTGATTGATTTTGCCCTGCTTGACAATGTAGTAGGGATTGGAGCTGGAAAAGCCGGCCGATTCAAGCAGATTGACCACCTCATTGCGTGGCACAACCTTCTTGTTTAGAAAATACTGATCCTTTTTGGCGCCAATAACGCGTCGCAAGTAAATCTCTTCCTTGTCAATCTGAGCGCGGCAAAATGACAAAGGTAAATTAATTTAACTAAATGACGAAATAATGAATAAAACTTACTGGCACACGATTGTCCGAATTGTCAAAGATGATCTCAACATACGCCGAAATGACGCGAGCTCCAGTTCCCTCGTGGAGCAGCGCTTGACGCTGCTCTGGACGCAGATGCGTAAACTCATCGCTTAGCACAAATTGTATAGCTGTTCATGAACATTCAATTAATGAACTGCAACAACTGCACAACAATTCAAATGTACATACCATAGAAGAAATTACTTTTGCCTGAACCATTGCGTCCAACGACGACGTTGTGACGCTTATCGAATGGCTCCACCACCGTCTGGTCCTTGTAACTTTTAAAGCCTTGTATAATAATCTGCAAATTGATTTTGTTTAGCGCGAACTGGGATTATCATTAGCAGCAACATGTACTCACCTGCTTAATGTGCATTTTATTATAACATAAACACACACAAAAATAAACAGATACGCCACAATATTTTTATTTGCGCCAGCAAATTGGGTTGCCACCAATTGTTTTGTTTTGTGTGCAACAACTCTGACTAACACTGGCTTGTCTCCGCAGCCAACTTCGTGTGTCTCAAATTGCGTTAACAGCAGGGTATTAAACATTTATTGCGCCAACTCTTGATAACGTTTACTTTTCATTTGTATAACAGTTTGACCCATTAATAAAAAGATATCAACCAAATAACTGAAATGTTTGTTTTCTACATTTTGAAACAATAAGCATTTGAAAACATTTATGTACCAACTGATATATTTTTCTTACAGCGTTGAGATGTTATGTTAACAACGCCTGTTAAGTTTAAAATGCATGTAATTTTGCTCTGTTAATTAGCATCTGTCTTTTAGCAGTTCAAAAGAACTGCGCAATTCATTTATTAAATGCTATCGCTAATCCATAAATTATTCTTGTTAATCTTAATATTTTTCAACATTTATAAAATTAAAAATTTGTTCGAAAACCCGCATCTCCTTGGAGGCATTTGTAGATGTTATGATGTTATGATGATAAATGTGGTATATTTTGGTATATTCTTGGGCGTTATATAGTATATGTTTCAAATACATTTTGGGGTCACGCTGGTTGCGAGCTGTATCAGTTTTAATTCAGACTTTCTTGCGCGTGGTTGTTCGTATGCCCTGGCAAAGCGCTAATAAACTTGTCGACTTATTGTTGTTATTGATTAACAAATAACAAAGTCTACGACGAACACTACGAAGCCGGCAAACACCGCCAACGCCAAAAAGTAACAATAGCAACCACAACAAAAGCGACTAAGCCAAGCTTACCGCAGACGTGTAAATACGAGTGGGAGGGCAAAAGTGAGTGAGACCAGATTTTGTGGGTTCATATTTTGTTAAGTGCAAATAAAAGTCGTGCTTCGTGTGCCAAAAAAGAAAGAAAAGTGAGAGAGCGAGAAAGAGGAGAAACGCAAGCGGCAATAACAAATACCATAAAAAATATAAGAAATAGAAATAGCAAAATAGCAATTATCCAGCGCAGTAGCGTGTAAAAGAATTAACAACAATAACAGCAGCCATAAGTAAAAGACGCCGCTAGCGACGCCAACGCCACCCAAAAGAAAGTGTCACCGTTTGTCGTCGCATCCCCCTGCCCGCTTTTGAAAGACGGTCATCTCACCCAACAGCAAACAGACCCACCACCAATACAACAACAAGAACAGCATCAAAGCAGCGACGCAACGCCGCAGCAGTAGCAGCAACAGAGGCAGCGCAGTTTTTCGCACAACAAAAACAATAAGAGAGCGGCAAAATATAAAAAAATAAAACAAACGGCGACATCGAGTGAAATTAACTTTTATAATTTATTTAAATACTAGCCAATATAACAATTAAGTCGAAGAACACAGAGAATCGGCAACAGCAAGAACGGCAGCTTCGTCTTCCTCTTCTTTAACAACAACAACAGCAACAACAATAAAAGCATAACGAAGATAAACAAAATGGCAACACTAAACAAATTCACAAAAACTTTATCCATTGATGAAAAGGCCGAGATAAAAGAGAAATTTACAGAGGTGAGTAACAAAAAAAATACCGTTTAACAGAAATTACCATGGATGTTAATTGAATGTTAGCTTAATCAATATTGCATTTGCTACCGGCAAAAGGGATGAGAAAGGGAGGGAAAATGTATATAATTAAAAAATATACTTATATTTACATATATAGCAATTGCATGAGTCATTTTGAGGCGCATTTTTGCGTCGTCGACGTCGTTGTCAAAACCGGTGCATGTGGGCGTCGACGTTAGCAGCGACGTCGACAATGGCCTTCAACAACCCCCCATGAAGAAGAGAGCGACATCAACAACAGCTAACGGTAATGCGCCAGCCAGCCAGCCACAGCATGCATACATACCAATGTATACAGATATGTACCTACAAACACACAGAGAGCATTATATGAGTGTGTGTGGGGGAGCGCAGTGCATGGGGGAAAACGAGTTCCCTTGGGTGGTGGCCACGCCAAACTGTCTTGGTGTGCATATGCAGTCGACGCACGACAACGCAGCAGCAACGCAAATGTGCAAAATCACAGCGACACAGCAGCGCATGCGCTTTGCCTCAGTTGCGTCGCTGTCGACGCACAAGTTCAATGTCTGCCTTCCCAATACCCCACACACATACACATGCAGGCACACACACACACATACAAGCAGACACGCATACATGACTAATCAAAATAAACTAGCAACAACGCATGCTTCTTTCACTTTACTTGGAATTTCATATGAATTTCGCGAAAATAATATTTGAATAATATACACACATATATACATATACGAGTGGAGAATGTTGTGTGTGTGTGTGTGTGTGGGGAGAAGTGTATTTTCATAGTATGACAACACAACGGAACGTTGAGAGAGAGAAACAGGGCAAAGAAGGCGAATAACAGGCAAACAAAAACCAGTTTCTGCTTAAAATAAAGACACACTCACACATATACACTTACTGGCACAATAAGATGGAGAGCGTGAAAAACTACGACTCAGCAGCAGCCCACAAGCCAAAGCTAAAAGTCGACGTTGCGACGTCGCTGCCCAGTTCAAAGGGGCAGCAGTAATTTTCGTTGAACGTTTTGTGTTCAATTTCTTTACCCACCATACAGCGCAAGCGAGCGAGAATGAGACAGAGTGGGGGAGAGAGAGTCAGTCAGTCATTCAGTCGCTTCACACATTTAATAGTTTTCAGGTGGCAGCATTTGCGTGTAACTGTAATTGCTTTGACTGTGTCTTCAACCCGTCTCCTCTCACTCAAACCGCCCACTCATTCAATGCAATTTTGAGTCGTTAACAGAAGCCACAGCGGCAGAGCAGAGCAGCGCAGTAACAGAGCACGCGCAAAGCGTTAATCAAAACACAATGCGCGCGCGCGACTCTCAACAAAAGCGTTTGCTGATGAAAATGCGTGACAAACGAAACGATGAAGGATAACAGAGACACACTCACACATACTACTTTAACAGTGACAATGAGAGCGCAGCGTAGGCGTCGTTGTTGGGTTGTTTTTGTTGCGGGTGCGAAACGAGGCGTTGCTAAATTATACTTGCTGCCCATGCTTGTCACTCCCTCACTCCCGCGCACACTGATTGACACTTGAAAGTGGATTTTGTTATTGTTGGCTTTTTTATTTGTGATTTATATTAATCAGTAAGCATGCCTTGGCGACTATGATGATGATGCTGCTGCTAAGATGACTAATGCAGCAAGCCAGGAGCGAGAGCGAGTGGGAGGAGAGTAAAGCTTTTGGCTTTGCTGTTCCGCATTTGCTTATTTTGCTTTTGTTTATGTCAATCAGACACAGACGGGCAGCGGCGTTGCCATACTGCCATAAAGCTGCGCTGCTGCTGCTGCTGTTGTTTGTCTTTAGTCTTTTCTTGTGGTTTTGTATTTCTTCGGCGTGGGAGTTGCTGAGTGTTAATTGCCGCAAAGCCTTGCATTTTGAGTGAAATATACATACATACATATACGAGATATTCGTATGAGTGTTGTGTGTATGTATGCATACATCTTTTTAATGTTTATCAGCTTGCATGTCTTATGAGCGAGGCGGCGGATGGCAGCCACATAATTCATTGGGCTGCGTTTATTAGGTCTGCTTGTTGTTTTTGTTGTTGTTGCTGCTCTTCCTCTTCGTTTTCTTGTGCCCATTCACATACTAAAACAACAACAAGAGCAGCAGCAGCAGCACCGTTTGTTGTTGTTATTGTAGCTGCGCTTGGCTTTTATCAAGTGCACTTTAAGTGCGTTGTTTTCGTGGGGTTGCCAAGGAGGTGGGGCAGGGGGAGGGCTACTTATGAATGCACTTAAACATTGCTTTGCATTTAGAGACATAAGCCTCATGGACGTTTATATTTAATGCATATGTTGAAGCATTTTACAGTGTCACTCAAAAGTCGTGCACAGTGGTGAATGCATTGTGTAAGAGAGAGATAGAGATAGCAAAATATGACATCAGTCTGCATGGAATGCGATGGCAAGCAAAAAATAACTGATGATGCACTCACACACACACATACACGTACAGTGTGCAGTGCAAATTGTTTTGCAAATATTTACGTGATACGTGATAAAAACGCATATAAAATGTCCACATCGAAAATATGTTGCATTTTTGTACTGCTTTCGCACCACGGTGCCGATGTATTTGCAGGCGAAAGTGATTTTTAATGCGTTCAATGCGTCGCGTCGCATGCAACTGTCAGCTTTTAGCGTTGCCACTTGTCATTTGTCCTTATGCAAAAAGTTTTTGTTTTTTTTTTTTCGACGCTTTCTTCGATCCGATGCGATTCATTTGGTTTGCGTGCCGAGTTTCTTGAACTCTGGATTACCAGTTACTTTTATGGCAGGCGGGCGATAACACACACATACACTCATACATGTATGTATGTAAGTATGTTTTGCAGGTTTTCACTTAGCTGCAGAGACTTGTGTAAGAGGCAAGAGAAGGGAGGGAGGGAGACATGCAAACAGTGACACTGAACGATTTACTGCCTCATTATCAATATTTGCCAGTGTGGCAGCACTGGTGCCTGGGAGACTAACAGTTAATTTGTCAGCTATGCTAATTAATACACGCCTTTAAGGTGTGTTCTTGTTCGACTCGCTGTCTGACTTATTTCGTAGTTGTAGTTGTAGTTGTCGTAGTTCCCAAAAGCGCTGACTCATCGGGAAAAAGCGACTGCTAAAGTTGTGTACATATTATTTATCCTTATGACTAATATACATTTGTACATACATACAGTACAGTACGTATTATGTTTCCGACATCATCATCATCATCATCATATTGCAATCAGTCTGTGCGGTGTGTGTTGTCTGCCACGCCCTTTTCACAATCGTGGAATGGGGGCAAAGTGGTTGAGCATTTTAAACGGACATTCGGTTGGGTTTTGTCTATGCGGCGGATATGTGTCACTCTGTTGCTGATTATACAATTCACTTAAGTTTACAACTACACACAAATGTTGTTGGTCGCATTGCCAATTTCTACATAAAAATTTATTACACTCGACTCGGCACTCGAAGAGCACAGAGACAATGCGCAAAGTCAAATTTGTTGTACGTGTTACAAATTTCAATTGACTGCACGATAACAACAACAATAACAACAACAATAACAACGTCGCCGACAACTTTTGCTGAAGATGACAACATATTGTACCTACTTGTACAACGTACACTGCAGGTGACAAAAATGTCAAGTTCGTAAATGCAACAGATCTTAACTAACAATTTAGAGCTTATAATTTATTACTCTAGCTAAATTTACTTCAAATCCTATTTAAGGAAAATGCAATTAAATCGATTAAAAATCTAAGCTTATTTCTTATTCGTTGCTGTGAAGTAATTTACCCAGATTTTTAATAAGATGCAGAAATAATGTTACAGAGAATCCCATAAAAGTTGAATGCTAAATTAATTGAAATGATTTCCTTTTGATGCCTTTCAATTATTTTAATAGTGGAGATGAAATACATCAGATACCTGAGATGGTTCATCATTTAGTTGAAGATTATGCAAATCAAATAATGAGTAATGAATGTGCTTTGCATTCTAATTCAGGCGTCTTTTGATTATAGGATATTTTTCATTCATTAATTGACCTATTTAGATAGAATGCAGGCTATATACATACAAAGTTTCAATTAGTCAGTTTTGTTTTGTTTTTCTAGTTTTCGTTTTTTTTTTTCGCGGTTTCTCAATTTCAATTGTGAATGAACACGGCATGCAAATTGACTTGTTGCTCATATGTCGGGTGTCAACTGATTTGTCTATCAACCCATTTATGCCCCATCCACCATCTTTCCATTTCCCCCCGTTCGCTTCTTTTGTGTGTCGGCTGAAGACAACTGTAAATACATTGGTGGCATCTACATAATCAATGGGTTGCCTTTCTGACTGACTCTCATTATGAATTTTGTGTTCAATTGATTTCCTCTACGACTATATTTACGATCGATTCAGGTAACGAAGCGTCGCCAAAGAAGTACTTCGGTATTCCATCTATAGATCTATGATTGTTATTGTTGTTGTTGTGGTTGGTGTTTCTAATTAACATGTTTCGAATGTTGTTGACTCACTACTCGCCAATTCAATCAACGTCAACTGCTCTAATGTTGCGTTGATGTAATGCCGCACCGCCTTTGTTGTCGAGGTCGGGTCCCAGCTCCAGCTACAGCTTAGAGCTCGACAAACTGCACAAACAGTTTTTTACTTTTAGGCAAACACAAACATTGAAATAGTCACCAACAAAATAGCAATGCTCCACTTTCAGTTAGTTTGCGGGCTTAACAAAGGTTCGTTCGTTCGTGCCTGGCATGAGCAATTGGAATTTGACTAGTGAACTGGTTCCAGGCCACCACAATAATAACAACAACAAAATAGAGAAAAACCGGTTCAACGAAAGCGAAACAAAATCATAACAACAAAAACAAGTATAACAATAACAGCATAACAAACCATAACACATAGATATAATACTTAACTTACCTTAACTTGTACCTGCATATGTTTGTATTTTGTTTGCTGAAACTGAGGGCACTTTGTTGTCGTTACGGTTTCTGTCTGTCTTTTTTTTTTTTAGTTTATGTTATTGTTATTGTGATTGTGTGTGGCTTAAAGCGTTTTCTCGCCCTTCGCTCACAATTTGTTGCTTATGTCAGTAACTTCAAATTGTCTATCGTTTACATTTTATCACGATTTGGCGTCCTGTTTAAGAATAATTCCAAAAGATCCTTGCTGAATACATATTTCTTACGATTACTATTTTTATTTTTGTAAAAACTTTCTCGCTCTATTCTCCACTCAGGCGTCAGTGAATGTGGAAAATTCAACTCGTAGTTATACCGATTTGTATATAATATAGGTAAATCCGGTCAGGGGGCTGGTGATCTAAAAAAAGTGTAGAATGAAGCCAACAAAGGGACAAACAAACAAAGTAAACACCGTTTAGCAGCTTTTTCGGGTTTGCTAATGAACTTCATTTGCCGTAAATTGACGTGGAATGACAATGACAACGAAGTTCATTAACAAAACTTTCGCGGACCTGCTGCTGCTTGGCTTGTCATAATCATAATTACGGCTTGTGTATGTTGCCGTTTGCTTTCTGACCTTTTTTTTTACCTTTGCTGCTCTTAAACTTACCTGTTTTTTTGGTTCACTGAGAGGGAAAGAAACTACGGCTACTACTGCGATTCTTTGGCAATGGCAAGTGGAAAGGCCACGAGCCGAACTTGAACTTGATGCGGTATAAATAAATATGTGCCGCGAGAGACTCATTAAAACTACATTTGAAATTGTTCGATCCATTCAAATGAATCATTAGGCGTGATCGTATAAGATCTATTTGAAAGACGTAGTTGATTCACGTTTTTTTTGGTTGGTTTTTGGGAGAAGTTTAACTCTCAACTTCAAATGACAGAGATAAATATTTTGGCCTAGCACCAATAGTATTTACGGTAATATTTGCGGAAAGTTCCGTCTTTAAAGCAGCAACAGCAGCCGCTTAAAGCAGTGTTGAAAGACTAAATCTATCGAAATGTAATCGATAACTCAAGAGCTTAAAATGGAACAAGCGTGTGACTTGGAATTAAAAGCTGCATAAATATTCAGATTGTAATGATATATGATATATAGGTAGGTATGAGGCAACTCTGCTGTCAGCTGGAAATAATCTGGCGAACAATAATGATGCAACGCAATCTCACGACAATGCATGAACACATAACAACACAAGTTGCATTGACCAGCTCATCGAAAAAACAAGTAAACTTAAATATAATCGTTGCATTTGCACAGCTGAAAGAAATCATAATACGATATACATATGCATGTATGTATGTATGTGTATATATAGACCTTGCCTTGAACAATGCATACTCTTTGTCCGATCCGATTGGCGATCGCCGATCAACGATGACTAAGCCCCGAATGGACTGAAGTGGACTGAAGACACATGTTGTGGCGATGCGACGTCCCTCAAAGTAAACCCATGAATATGTCAAAGAAACTACTAAATTATAACTGCCATCGATTAGGTTATGTGTGTGTTTTGTGTAATTTCGGTCTTTTATCAAGGTATTTCCTTATCTTTTCTACTTTTTTTTGCTTTAGCCAAATAGTATTAAATTTATGTTTAACAAGACATCATTTGGCAAAAGGCAATTGGCACATAATTCCCTAGCTGATACAATGGCTATTAAAAAACCAATTACGTTTAAATGTCATGTTTCGCTCTCCCTCTCAACTGTCTTTTATGATTGCTCTCTCTCTCTGTCTCTCCCTCGCTCTCTGTCTTTATCACTCTCTGATTCTTACTTATTCTCTCGCTCTCCCATAATTTTACTTACGTAAGTTTGTATGATTTTTAATAAAAAAATGTTGATGCGTAAGCAATTTACCAAAAGGTTTTTGGCACTTAACAATACAAGAGTAGCCACGTTTTCAAAGAAAAGCCAAAAATCGAAAGCTTATAATGACATACTATTCAGATATCTATACTTAAATATAGTAAGATTGGAATATTATGTATGTATTTAACTTAAGTTTAATCAATAAATTAATCATCAAGATTAATCATATAGATTCAGATCATGGAATTGATAATTTCGATTGTAATCGATCAATTTTAAAACTAAAGCATGATCAGTTAAGAATAGAAAAACTACAAACGCTTTGACAACCCTTACACTCTATACGCTAATCGAACGTAATCTGATATTCTTAATCGATATTGGCAAACAGTCTCACTCACTCACTGACTGACATTTTGTCGCTTTGAATTTGATGTGGAGCAAGGTGTCGATCGCATTGGTTGCTCGCTTGACTGATTGCCTACCCATGATGATTGGTGTTGAGCGCCCTCTGGGTTACCTTACGCCTCTTGCCTTTTGCTTTTGCCTTATCAGCACGATTGACCAAAATACCCTAAAGTAGAGCTAGAGCTCCACATACAATACACTTGCATAGGCCAATTGCCGTATGTCCGCTGCTCATATGACTTTTCCAGTTTTATAATTGAAAATCGTGAAAAAAGAATGCAAATGGAAATTGATATCGTAAAATGTCCATAATGGAAATGTGCAATCCATGAATGACTAACTAAACAAGTAGCCAGCTTCGGACTTACAACAAAACATGAATGACTAACCAAGAGCAAAGAGAGGGAGTGAGTGAGAGGGGAGGGAAGGGAAATAGTAACAACAATAAATAAAATATGATTCAGGGCGGGCAGCAAGAAAACAGGCTCTCTTTCTTCAATATGGTTTTTTTTCGACTCACATTCCCTTCTCCTGCCCCTTACGCCACCAATCGCATAATGTTAACCGCAATTGCCTTATCAATACTTCGCTCTCGCCTTCGATTTGTATGCAAGGGAGAAAGAGAGAGAGAGAGAGCGTGAGTGGGAGTGCGATTGTGTGTGTGTGTGGAGCACGAGTGGTTTTTGTTTTTCTGCAGATAAAAGAAAAGGCATAAATAGTGCGGTCGGCGGCAGGCGCTCTATTAGTAGTACAGCTCCTCCAGCGGCGCCAACACAGCTGCATATTCTTCATTCCGATATTCGCCCGCATCGCATCAGGTACACAATCCTTGTCGCGCGCTCTCTCTCTCGTTCTTGCTCGCTCTCTCGCACTGTGTGCATCGCGCCACGCAAACGCTCTCTCGCAGTTCGCTCTCATCAGAATCGCGCGCTCTCTCCAACGTGTGCATAACGGTGCTTTTTGTTTCGCCTGTCGTCGCCGCCCTTCGGTTCAGTTTGCGAAGTTCATTTCAGTTCGTTTCATTTCATTCTTGACTCGATCGCGTGTCCGCGTTCTCCTTCTCCTTTTGATTCGACATCATTCAATTTGCGTTTGCGTGTGTGTCGGTGTTGTGTGTTAAATCAATTTACTTAATTTAAGCATAATTTTTGTTTTCGTTTTTTTGTTTATTTTTTGCTCAGCAAGCAATAAGACAAACAAGCAAATTGCAAAATCTACTTAGAGTATTACTATATACAAAAGTGCCGCCGCCTCCCTTCCAAATCGATATACTACATACATACACATATCTACTAAATCAGTGAAAACAAATTGAAAATGGCTGATATTATGAATATTGAGCAGCAGCAGACTCTCGAGGAGTTCAAGCAGAATCTGGAGGAATTGATACCCGATGTACGTATCCCCCAAAAAAAAAATAACATGTAGATGGCGCCACAATTGTGCAAATTTGTCTCGGGTTTTCTTTGCATTTCAGTTTTATTACTCACGGCAACGATTCACGTAATCGAAAAGTGTGTGTTTGCTTTAACTACTCCGGTATGGTCTCGACTATTGTCGGCACACTTTATGGTTTTTAATCGATAACAAAACAGTCAAAGTTACAGTGAACTCTGTCGATAATGGTCGAGCTTTTCTTGTTGTATTTGTTGTAGTGGTACTTCCGTTATTTGTCAGTCATATGTTGGTGGACTTATCACACATTTTTGGGTTTTTTTCTGATGTTGTTGTCTATTCCCTAAAAATCCCGCTTCTATGCTGTTTACCTGCAGTACTCTCTTGCCCTCCGCTGTATAATTTGGCACGTAATCATTACCATATACGTAAACTGCTGCTATTTTCGATTTTGTTGCCTTTTTGCCACAAAACTTTATCTTATCGTGACAAACGCAACCAACACCATCATCATCGCCATCGCCATCGTCACCATCATCATCATCATCATGATTATCGACCGAACGACCAAGCGGCGCAAATTCCATACAATATAGTACCCATATATAGATGTATGCACATATTTATGTATATGGTTACTATATGGTCATGATGTGAATTTCACACTAGAACCACAAACACGCAAAAACGTTCTGCCCTCCCTTTTCTTTGCTTTTTGGCGAAATGTTTGCATTTTTGGGTGGAAAGGCAAACGTTTCATTTGCTGAAGTTAAAGTCGAAAAGTCGAAGTTACCATGTATTTCTAATTTGGGCTTGGCCCGACTTAAATGTACACAATGTCTTAACATTAACCAAAGTTCCCTCCCTTCCTTCCTTCCATACATACATACTCGCACATAAGTATGTTTGGAACCCTCTAGAAATATTACTATACCTGCTTAAGTACTATTTAAGCACCCAAAACCTATTAGATTGCTGCTGAGGCATTTTTAGAATTCCTTTATCAAGTTTTATTTGCCGTAGCCTTATGAAGGGTCTATTCCCAACGACGAGCGTTGCGAAAATAATAGTCTTGTGCAAAATACTATAATAGATCATTCTTCATTATTGCTATTTTTAGCAATAATTATTGACAGTTTCTCTTTGGTATGCATAGGTATTAATTTCAATTCAATTTTGTTTAACTCTTTTTTGTTTAACAATTACGCTATAAAATGCTTGCCACAATGCCGACACTTCAACTCAGTGTAAAGTACTATCGATAGTAATGGTACTTATCGATAGTAATGTTTAAGAATGCCGTCATCCTATTTCATTTGAAAATTACTAAATCATATTGACCGCAAATGTTTGAGCATTACACAATTCTGTTTATTGGTGATGATCGCACGATTCCCGCTCTGTACATAATCGATATCGATAACGATAACGATTGTGTGTAATTTATGAGCAAAGGCTGTCACAGTGACAACCGGGTCGGCGGGTTACGTCAGACGACGCCTGATGATAATCAATTAGTTCTTTGTGGGCTACAAAATGATATGCAGGCGCTTCAGGAAGAACCTTGGGCCAACTGTTTACCAGTCATCTAATTGGCCATAAAGGGGGTGACAGCGAAGCAGGGAGACGGGCGTAATTAATCAACAGACAGTGCTCTATATGTGTGTGTGCGTGTGAGTGGAAGCTGATAAGCAAAAAGAAAACTGACTTGATGAAGAGCAAGTGCGAGTGTAGATAGTGACGAGAACTGCCAGATGGCAATTGGTGGGGGTTTGGGGATGTCGGGGAAAAGAAGAGAAGGGGGGAAGTGGCATGAAAACAGGTGAGGAGCAATATTGCAAATAAAACATATTGCCCCAAGGCTATTGTTGATCAAAAGAAATGGGGGGAATGTGAAATTTTGAATTGATTTCGATGTCGATGTCGATTTGCATGCCAAACTGATTGCTGCTGACTCATCATCATCATCATCAATGGGGAAATGACCAAGAGGATGAGTCAGAGTCTTACTCACTGACCAATATAGTCGTAATTGATCAATAGTATGATAATATTGCTAATTGAAACTATTCTCTATTTGCAGTTGGATGCCAACAAGGATGGCTTCATCGATCTGATCGAGCTGAAGGATGCCCTCAATCAGGTGGGCTTCAAGCTGGCCGGCTATCAGGTGCGCGAGATGATCGATGAGTTCAAGAGCAAACAGCGTACCGCACATCAGGGCAAACTCAATTTGGAGGAGTTCGAGACGCTGTGTCTGGATCTCAAGTCCAAGGATGTGGCGAGCACATTCAAGACTGTCGTATCGAAAAAGGAGAATCTGGAGACGTTGGGCGGCATGTCGAGCATATCATCCGAGGGCACCACGCACTCGGTGCGTCTCGAGGAGCAGCTAGCGTTCTCCGATTGGATCAACTCGAATCTGGGCCACGACAAGGACCTGCAGCATTTGTTGCCCATCGATGCGGAGGGCAAGCGTCTCTATCAGTCGATCAAGGACGGCATCTTGCTGTGCAAGATCATCAATCACTCCTGCCCCGACACCATCGATGAGCGCGCCATCAACAAGAAGAACCTCACCGTCTATCGCGAATTTGAGAATCTGACGCTGGCGCTCGTCTCATCGCAAGCCATCGGCTGCAACATTGTCAACATCGATGCCCACGATCTGGCCAAGGGTAAACCGCATCTGGTGCTCGGTCTGCTCTGGCAGATCATTCGTATCGGTCTCTTCAGTCACATTACCCTGGACAGCTGCCCCGGATTGGCTGGCCTGCTGTTCGACAACGAACGTCTCGAGGATCTGATGAAAATGTCACCGGAGGCGATCCTGTTGCGCTGGGTCAATCATCATTTGGAGCGGGCGGGCATCTCGCGTCGTTGCACCAACTTCCAGTCGGACATTGTCGATTCGGAGATCTATTCGCATTTGCTGAAGCAGATTGCCGGCAACGAGGCTGATGTCAATTTGGATGCATTGCGTGAATCCGATCTGCAGCAGCGTGCCGAGATTATGTTGCAACAGGCGGCCAAGCTCAACTGTCGCAGCTTCCTCACGCCTCAGGATGTGGTGAACGGTGTCTACAAGCTGAACTTGGCGTTCGTGGCCAATCTGTTCAACAATCATCCCGGTCTCGACAAGCCCGAGCAGATCGAGGGACTCGAATCCATTGAGGAGACGCGCGAGGAGAAAAGTAAGTACATGCATTATATTTAATGAATTCTATTTGTTAATTATGGAATTTTCCTCAACTCTACAGCTTATCGCAACTGGATGAACTCGATGGGCGTGGCGCCCCATGTCAATTGGCTGTACTCTGATTTGGCCGATGGCCTCGTCATCTTCCAGCTGTTCGATGTGATCAAGCCGGGCATCGTGAACTGGAGCCGTGTGCACAAACGTTTCACGCCGCTGCGCAAGTTCATGGAGAAGCTGGAGAACTGCAATTATGCCGTCGATCTGGGCAAACAGCTCAAATTCTCGCTGGTCGGCATCGCCGGACAAGATCTTAACGATGGCAATGCCACGCTCACATTGGGTACGTTTTTACTCTCTCTTCACACTTCGAGTGAACTTTTTGGTTTAATTGTGGCTCTCTCTCTCTCTCTTTGCACAGCTCTCATTTGGCAGCTGATGCGCGCCTACACATTGTCGATACTCTCGCGTTTGGCCAACACCGGCAATCCGATCATCGAGAAGGAGATTGTGCAGTGGGTGAACACACGTCTCGCCGATGCCGGCAAACAGTCGCAGTTGCGCAACTTTAACGATCCGGCCATTGCCGATGGCAAGATTGTTATCGATCTGATCGATGCCATCAAGGAGGGTAGCATTAACTACGAGTTGGTGCGCACCAGCGGCACCCAGGAGGTGAGATTCATATACAGCTCATGCTTATATGACGTATACTTAATTTGAGTACTTGCAGGATAATCTGGCCAATGCCAAGTATGCCATATCGATGGCGCGCAAGATTGGCGCACGCGTCTATGCGCTGCCCGAGGATATTACCGAGGTGAAGCCCAAGATGGTGATGACCGTCTTTGCCTGCATGATGGCGCTCGATTATGTGCCCAACATGGACAGCGTCGATCAGAACAGCGTCAATCACAACAACAGCAATTGAAGCGAGTGCAGTAGCAGCAACAGCAACAGCAACAGCGGGCAATAGTGCAGCAACAGCATCAAAAGAATCCACCAGAGCAACAACTCAATTATATATATTTACTTGAATGAAAAGGAGTAATTAAAAAACAAACAAAACACACACACACAAGTACACACACATACATATGCATATGTATTTGCTAATTAACTGCAACTAACCAACTTTAAAACATTTGGCGCAACAACAACAACAACAACAAAACAGCAGTTGCAGCTGCTGCTGCTGTTCTTTTAAAGCTTTTTTTCTACAACATTTCTATTGTATTATTTTGTTTGTTTGCTAGAGCAAAACGAGATCGCAGCACTTTAAATTAATATTACTTATTTTTTTTTTAAATAATTTAATTATACAAATTTATGATATGGAACCTTATTTTATAAATAAAGGTTTGGTCTGCCTTTCTGTATACTCCTCCGCTTTCGACGAGTTTTTCCGTCTTCTGTTTCATGCCTTCTCCCCCATACAAAGGAAATTTTTGTAATCATAATATTTAATAACAACTAACTAAAAAAGAAAAACAAATACTTTGTAATATATATTTATATACATAAAAGAAACCATATACATATACTTATATACATACTATATATGCATCATATATGTGTATATACATATATGTATCTATTTTTGCATCAAGAGTTGCCTGATAAACAAGAGGGACAAAAGTGTAAGAAAAATAACAACAACAACAACAACAAAAAGACGCAAACAAATAGCGGCGACTTTTTTTTCTAATTGTAAGCAACACGATAACAACAAACAAGAACATTTTTAAGCCACTTTTGTTTATGTTTTTCCCGACATTTTTTTTTTTTATTATTATTTTGATGTGTTTTTATTCTTGTATTTTGTGTTTCGCATTAGAGCGAGACGGCATGAATCGCACGGCTTAGAAAGAGCCAGCGAATGATCGATTGATATAAGAAATGGCAACAGTTTTTAGTGCAATGAGGCGAAAAATATACAACAAATTTGATAAAAGAAAAACCAACAAACAAAAACAAAACGTAAATTTAAAACGTAAACATAAAAGTAAAGCTAAAAGTTAAATTACCATACGCATTATGAAAGTATAAATAATAAAGTAAACAACAAAAACCAAAAAAAAATTAAAACATTTTCTTATTATTTCTGACAAGAATAAATGTGGGTGGGAAAAAGTAAAAAGAGAAATGAAAACATATTTCACAGAATAACAGAATAAAGTGTAAGTTATGTGAAAAAAGTGAATGCAAAAAAAAAAAAAAAATAGAGAACGTCGATTCATACAGCAAACGTTGCAGCCACTTGAGTTCCACTTTGATAATCTCACGCTATCGATAATTGGAATAATAAGAAATTGAAATGTAGCACAGATTGTGATTCGACCAACTGTTTACTTAAGATATAGATAGCGGAGTCGCTCTCTAGCGGGAAATAAGTTCTCTTCTAATATTTACCAAAGATTTTATTTGCTAACATTTTTCCCTTAGCGAGAATTCACTGCAATCGCATATATATTTTTTTTTTATTAATTTTATTATATGATTTGAAATCGCTTGCAATCTCACTGATAAGGTTTACTCACGTGGACTGAGAATAAAAGCGATTCCATCGCATAGAAACAATCATAAAGATTTTGGGGAACAAAGTGCACATGACTAGAGAGCAGGGAACGAAGAAATATCTTTAATACAATTGAAGCAATATTTTATTTAATAATGATTAAGATATTGTTATGTACAAAAAAGAAATTCGAGTCGCTAAAAATATATGCTCTTATCATTTTGTAAATCTTTAAAAACTCAAAATTTATGTTTTCATAGCTTACTTTTTGCACATTTTATTTTGAGATAAACAATAAGATAGTTCTTAATAATAAGAATACATATGTATGTATGTATGTATGTGAAAATACGAAATTCTGCGAAGAATAATGGAATACTAATTATATATAGTAAGTGTTTAGATTAGGGAATAGATAAACTTTTTAAAAGGTATTTTGACAGCATGAAAATTAAGATGATTCTTATTGATATCTTTTATTTCGAAATAAGCAATAAGAAAGTTGTCGATAAAAGGAATATAAGGATTCAAGCACTTAGCTAAACTAAGTTAGAGCTAAAAAAAAAAACAAAGAGCTTGCAAGGACATCTTTCACTGCTCAGCGATTCGCGGAAGGATTGGAGTGCGTCGTCGCAGCAGCTTGGTGAGTCTGCGCCCAACTGGAGCTGGCGACGGCGACGCAGTGACAACGGGGATCGGCGGAGTTATGCTCGAGCGGATGGGATCGGGATGCTGTTCGTCCTGGCTGTAGCTGTAGCTGATGGTGCGCTTGTAGATGCGCTGCTCCTGCTCCGATTGGCGACCACGCGGCTTGCTGCTGGTGCGCTTCTTGCTGCTGGCCGCATCGTAGCAGCGATTCATGCGCTTGCCACCGCTGTCCTTGCACTCGTAGCAGATGCTCTTGCCCAGCAGGCGACGCACACAGAGACTGCTGCTGCTGCCGGTGTCTGCTGGCTGGACAATCGTCGTGTGACGCTTCTCCACGGGCTGCTTGTCGCGATATCGTTTATACTGGCTGCCACTGCCGTAGGCATACTGCTCCGGTTGCGCCTCGTGCGAGTAGCTGCACGTCTCCGAGACTTCATTGTTGCGCGGCTCGCGGCAAATGGTGCACAATTGATCTTGGCGCCGCACACGCCGGCACTTCTCCTTGGGCTTCTGCTGTCGCTGCACATTGCTGGCCTCCGCTTGTGTTTCGATGCTGTCACCCAGCGTCGCTTCGTGCTCCTCAACATGATCCTCGTCGCCGTCGCCGTCATCATCATTATCATCGTCCTGCTCGACGCGATCAAAGTATTGACGCACAAATTGCTCGTAGTTGCGTTCGTAATCCTCGCCAGACAATCCCTCTGTGCTGTCGACATCGTGCGCTTCTATGTCATCATCCACATTGTCATCAAGCTCAGTTGCCTCCTCATCCTCACCCTCCACCTCCACATCATCATCATCATCGGCTGCTGCCTCATCCAGCTTGGGCTGCGCAGCGACCACAAGTGGGGAGCTTGATGACGGTGGCGTGGACGTCAAGGCGGCGGCGTCATCGTCGAGCGTGAGTGCGTCCAGGCGCTGGAGCAGCTTGCCGGGAGCAAAGGCCTGCCAGTAGTTGACACTGCCATCGTAGCCGACAACGGCACCGATCAGCAGCAGCAGCAGCAGCATTATGCGATCTAATGCTCAGATCGATTGGAGGGCATTATTTATGGCAGTCAGTTGGGTCCATTGATGCGTGGCGTGTCTGGGGATTGGGCAATGGAGCAAGCCAAAAGCTAAGCAAAGGCAAAAACCGCAGCACGTCAGGAAACGTCTGGCTGGAGGAAGTGCGAGTGAAAGGCAACACGTTTAAATGTAATCTTTTTGGCTGCCCACTTTATTGAGGCCAACCACTTTTGCACAAATCTTGCATTGTGTTGTGTGTCTCGGGGAGAGGAATAGGTAGAGGAAGTGGAGGGAAACGCAGGCGGGGTCATTAAACTAAGGGGCCAATTGTCAACTAGAAGATGTTTAGCGCCAATCTTAAAGGAATTAATTACATAGTGTAAACGCATTGGAATGAATATAGAGATGGATTTGGATTTCAATTCAAATTCAAATTACGATTGCGTTTTTGCCATTTCTTAACTACGCCATTCTCTGCACATCGCTGATCCGTTGCGCCCCAATGCTTGGCTGCGGCGTCTTGGCCGCCGCTGTTCCCTGTCCATGTGCCTGATGTCGCTGGTGGCGCATCTCACGACGCTTTTCACGTATAATGTGCTTGGTCTGCGAAGTGTCCAGCTCCTCCCAGCCGCCCGCATTGTCATCCACCCAATCTTCAAGATCAGCCTGGAAGAGAGCAGCAATGCAGACGGTTGTCGATATGATGATCGTATGTTCTACTTACATTCGCACTTATGGGCACCATGTCGTCTGCCTTCAGTCTTGAGAAGTCTGATGGCGACGTCGTAGTCGTCGCCGATGCTGCATCGCCCAGATAATACTTTAGCTGTGGCTTAATGTCCGGCGTCAGCTCCTACAACAATGAATGGGGTGTAACCAAAAAGGAGGAATCACATACTCAATATGCAAACTTACGCTAAAGAAATCTGGCTCTGGCTCCTCTTTAGGCGGCGTTGGCGGTTGCGCCATGCGTTGGCGATACTGTTCAATGTGTTCTTCGACGGTGCGCGGACTGTCATCCCATGAGTTCCAGTCGCGCTCCCGCCCTCCATTTGCGTTTGTCGTGGCACTGACTCCGCTGCTGTTGTTGTTGGGGGAGGAGGAGTTGGTGGCAAAGTCGTTGCCAACCATCACCGCTTGCAGCTGATCGTTGCCGGCGTGGCTGAGCTTGCGGCGACGTGAGAAACAGCAGAGGGCACGCCGGCAGAGCGTTATGATGCCCAGCAACAGCATTTTAATTTGTTGCAATACCATTTCACTTCCCTTTTTCTATAGTAGTTGTAGCAGTTGTGGGGATTGGGATACAGCAAAAGTATGTGGGGCACAAAAGAAACAAGCAAAACAAATATGATGTGTGTGTACTACTAGTGTGACCATACTATGCAGTTGTGCGAACAGCTGTTTCGCATGCAGCCATACAAATGCTGACTGTTATACTCATATGCTTTGAAAATATTGACCTTTTTAATATTAAGTGACTTGCTTAGAATGCAAATCAATCATTTTAAAGCATACATTACTTAATTCAATATTTTCAAGTTCATTTATAGTCTTACCTGGCTGGCTAGATATTTCTATGAAATCGATAATAATTTTGAAGCAGTCGCTTATTTTATTATACTTTTAATGGCACGAAAATACTGCAAAATACGAAATTTACAAGAATTTTAACATTCAACAATCTTTATTTTAATTTATTCCCATGTTTTTGGTTTTTGCAACGTATACAAAGGTCTAGTATTTACAAAGTTGGTATATTTTGCGACTTAAAATAGTGCAATTCGAAAGACAAATTTCGGTAACGGTGCTGCCATCTTAATTGCGGGAAATTTTTAAGTTTTTGCAGAACAAGAAGAAACAAACGTTATTTTTACATTAGTTAGACTAAGTTTTAATAAATGTGTGCATACGGCATTATAAACATCTCAAAATATGCTTATTGAGCATTTAATATAAACGATTACATTTAATGCGCCAATGTGTTGTTACCATTGCTCTGCTCGCCAACATTATTGCGGGCAAGTTTACTGCGTCGGCGGAACTTGATGATTAGAACTTCAATGACCCAAGGAAAGGCACAAAGCGCCATAAATACGTTTAATATGTGAAATACCAAAATATAATCCTGAGTGCGATCGCGTATGTAACCAACTATTGGGCCTATAAGAAACATTCCATTGCCATGAGTGAACATAAATAAACCGTAACCGCTTGCAAATCTGCAAAACAAAATTGGAAACCGTGTGAATATTGAGTTAACATTAATTGAAATTAGCGTGAATACCGTTCCTTGGGCAAATAGTCCGCGAAGACCAAAGGTAAAGGGACGTGAATCCAAGTACGTAAAAAGCCCAGAACCGCTGTGATGCAGGCCATTCCCATAAAGTCAGTGATTCCATCGAAAGCTGCATGCAATAAGTGTATGTATAAGTGAAATGTTACAATGCGTATGTATGTAAATCGCTATGTATACCGAAACGAGCAAAGACGGTAAAAAGTGCACCACCCAAGTAAATGTAACGTGCCGGCACCTGTATAAAAATCGCAGTAACTGCCAAAAATATTCGGGATAGCAAATCGGCTGAAGCGCCTATTGCAATTATTTTTGCGGTATCAACCTGAAAAGAAAAAACGTAAAAGCTAAAACAAAATGGAGTAAGTGTGCAAAAGGGTTTGCGAATATCAGTGCAAAAGCAAATGCAAATGTAACGTATAGCCGATTCTTTCTTCTGTATGCGCATGCGTGCAAGTGGGACAATTATAGTGCCAAAGTAAAAACAAAATGGCATGCAACAGTCTAGCAAATTCTCTCATTTGATTTTAATTTTTGGACCGTGAAGTTCATCCTCTGTCTGTATTTAAATTGGCAATCGAGAAAAATGCTGCAAGTGTTTTAAAGTGTTATTAAAAAATAAAGCGAACAATTAAGTGACAACTTAAAAATTTGAAAATCTAATAATATAATAAAAGGTAAGTGAAATTTTCTTAAAACATAATTTAAACACGAGCTTGAACAGCGAAATAAAATATGACGCAACACGTTTTGCAAATACAGTTAAAAGCGCATGCGTGCAATCGGGACAAACGTTGTGCAATTTGAGAATGTCAAAAATTATCGTCAAGCTCTTATTTAATTACTGGAATTAAATGATTGAAAATTACTAAATGTGTTGTATTAACGAATAAAAACCCGAAAAGTTGAATTTGTGATCATTTCCATAAAACTAAAAATCTGCTTGTGAATTTGAAAATACAAATGTAGCATCTTGTATGTATTCAAAGCAACATGACGCATTTGTGTTTTCATATTTATTTATATTTGCGTCTTAAAATGATATCTTTGAAAATTGTATTGCAATTTCAAGCACGTGATTAATGTATGTATGTACATGTATGTATGTACATATTTGTATATGTACATACATTGGTATGTAATCATGTATATATGTATGTAGGTGCCTACACTTTCAAAATGGAGGAAAATGTGCGCATGCGTGTGCGAAATTTATAAAAGTGCTGTTAAACATTCATATGTATGTGTATGCATGCATACATTTATTCGTAATTATTGGTCTGAATATATTTTTTTATTATTCAACTGGTAGTTGCGAATGAATGTGTGTTATGTATGTATGTATATTAAGTAAATTGATTGAAGCGTGTTAATTAGACTTATAATGTAATCATATTAGTAAATTTGATCGATGAATACAATTATTTGCCAGTAACATTTACATTTTCAAATATTTATGTAATATTCTTTAAATATTATATGAGTTGCATTTATGAGACTAAAAAAAGACTAAGAAATGACAAGAACAGGATAAGTACATGCAAGCACACGTGTGAACGAAGGAGACAGTTATATGTTTCAAACAACAAACAAAATGGCGATGGAAGTTCCATGTGTTCAATGCTTACAACACGTTAATTGTATTAATGTTGAGCTTGATTCCAATGATATTCAAAAAATGTTGGTTGAATAGGAGTATGAATAAAATTAAATTAAAATAATGATCATTAATGAAAATAAAATAGTTATATTCTAAGTTAGGATTACAATTATTAAGTTTTGTTACAAGAATAATAATAATTTTATCATCACCACAGCCAAATAATAATTTACCTATTGGAGTCGGGATAATTTGAGCATAGTAAGTTTATGTGATTACACGATCAATTCGAATGCTAATGACAATTTGTACAACTATAGATCGCACTGACTTACCTTCGTGTAACCGAGCTCAAAGAGATATGTCGGCTGCATGGTGAAAAACGTGATGTCAGAGTAGAGGGCAAAGGTGATGCCAAGCACAATGTTCACATAGACGGGCTGTTTGAGCAGCGTCAGATCAAGAAAGTCCACAATGGTGGCACAGAGACTCTTCTTCGTGATGACCTCCGCCGGAGGGGCGGCGGCCTCCTGTTCACCCACTGGCGATCCGCTGATCACCGATTGACGACGCGATGCCTGCAGGCTGTGCATCATTTGCGGCGATGCATCCGACACCACCATGGAGCCCGTCCAGTTGCCAAGACTCGTGATGCTCGAGGCGCGACTGCGCAGTATTTGCAGGGCATGTTCCTCGGCATGCGAGGAGACGCGGCGCGAGCTCAAGTGCGAGACAGGCAGCGAATCGCGGACCTCCGACTCTGTGGCAAACTCCAGCTCTGGTATTGGCTTCAGCGGTGTCTCTGGCTGCACATGGACAACGACTGGCTGTGATGGAGTGCTCGACTGCTGCAGCTGCAACTCCTCCTCATCCAGGGGAACGCGTTTCATGTGCCATTCGACGGGCTGCATGAGCAGCATGCCCAGCACAGCGTGTGCATTGATGCCGGTGAGTACCAAGAGGCAACCACGAAAGCCATACCATTCGAGCAGCTTCTGCATGGCAATGGGATAGGCCATCGCTCCAAGGCCGATTAAGGTCTGGGCGAAACCCATCCACATGACACGATTGAGCACAAAGTAATTGTTAAATGTCGTATAGCAGGTGGGCACAATCAGACCAAAACCGACGCCCTGCAACAGGCTGAACGTTAAGAGCAGATGCAACGTCGAGGTGGCAAACACCTGCAGTGCTGTGCCCAGACAATAGAGACCGCCGCCCACGAGTCCCATGCGACGCATGCCATATTTGCGAAAGAGCGAACCGGAAAAGAGACCAGCAAAGCTCATGGCACAGAAGAATGTGCTTGTGATGATCGCAATGGAGCTCGTTTCGGCGCCGATGCTCTTGAGGAAGTCACCGAAGACAAGACCGAACGAAGGCAGTGACGAGAGGCCGCTGATCTGTGTGAGGAGTTATAAATGAAAGCTGCTGTCATTTGATGTGATATATTGAGAGAGAGAGAGAGAGAGAGTATGGCTCACAAATGGAAACGCCATGCCGATGCAGACGAGTATTCCCCAGCCGCCATCGGGAGGCACCAGCTTATAGGATTTGGATTTGGCTGGCCTTGTTGTTGCTCCTGTCGTCGCCGTCATCTTAGCAGCTCGAACGTTCGACGGTAAGTGATTGTCGACTCATTTTCCCATCATACCATCACACGGCATCCGCCCGACTTTGTCCGCTGACAGTAGCAATTAGTTTTATGGTGATCTCCCCATTTTAAGCCCTATCTGATAAGATTGTGCAAATAGGCCCTGATGATATGATGCTATTGCTGCTGCTGCTGCTGTTGCTGCTAATGATGTTGTCGTTGTTGTTGTTTAGTCCCAGTTTAGTAGTTGGATGCTACTGCTTCCGTGCCACGCCCCATATTAGGTTGGCAATACCCTTGCCAAGAGCTTGTCTACATTATTACAGCTTTCCTTAAGGTTTCCAGCATGTCAGCGAATTTGATAAATCTAGCTGCAGCTGCACGCAACTTGTGTCAAATCAAACAATCAAACAACTATATATTGTAATTCTATATAAATTCTATACTATTCGTAATTCTTTCAACTTAACTACGAAATTTCCATTCTAGAGTATTTCATCTTCGCCGTGTCGCATCTCGATTCTTAACATCTTGTTTTTTGTGTGTAATTGCAAACAGAAGCTGTTGGAAGTAAAGTCACAACTATCGTAATTTTTTTCTTTTTTTTTTCTCTTTTGTATCCACAACACTACACAGCTTAAATAGTGATAACATCAAGCGAACTCTTTAAATCCCCGTGAGATTTATTACAGTTCCTCTCCCTTGGACAGTCACGTCGTATGATTTATTGAAACTTAAATTTATTCTTCACGCATTGCCAACATTTACAGTTGTCTGTTTACATTCCTCGCCAATTTTTATGGTCGCCCAGCAGCGAGCTCAGAACAACAATAGTTGCAACAGTTGGTGGAGCATCATCATCAGTCAGTGTTACAGAAAGAGATAGTGATTGCTCAATTTATCAACGTTTTCTATTTCCTCGGAAATACTTCATCATATCGCAGTTTTTTCGCTTTTATCAGCTTTTTATCGCTCTTGTTCTAATACCCTGTAATTATGCAATCGAGTGAAAGGTGTGTATTTGCATTAACATTAGATATGTGTCGCCATATCTCTTACGTGTCTATCTCGGTGACGGACTTTATCTATATAGACTGGAATCTCCAAAAATTCCTTTATGATTTCTTGTATAACACTTTCTGATAATATTAGTAACTGCTTTCACATTTGAAAGACAATTGTTTATAGCCTTGACTGAATGAGAGAGCAAAATGGTTTTTCAGTTTTATATCACTTTATTTTAATTTGATAATATATCATAGATATATTTATATATTATATATAAGGCTACAATATCGTCAATATATGCATGTCGAAAATATTACAATGTTATCTAAATATATATATGTATGTATGTATATATAGTTACAGTAGAACTACACACAGATCTACACATATATGTATGTAGTCTATGGATATAGTAAATGTATACAAAAAAAAAAATTAGTCAGGTCTACACACATAAAATATTTATTGATCTTAAACGCTGCTTAAGTACACACTTGTGGGGTATGTCTACAATATTTATAAGGATCTCTGTGTGTCGTCTGCTTATGCTATATCTAATCGTGTTTCTGCAAGTGATGTGACCTGTGACCCCACAACATCAAGTTAAAGTAGTTCTTTTTTCTTTTGTCTGATTTGATTTGATTTTAAACCCTGTGTTTAATTTGTAAGTTTCGTTTTGTTTTTTTTTTGGTCATGGCATCTCGTGTATGTGTGTTTAGCAAAAAAAACAAACATTTTTATTGCTTTCCGTTTTGTTGTCATTTATCTTACAATAAGGCATATTTCCAATCGCTCTCTTGGGAGCTACAAAATTCCGTATACTACGACCTGTTGACACAAGGAACTAACGAACTCCTCGATTTTTGTTGTTGTTTTTTTTTCTGGCATTTTATTGGCGTGTTAATTCTCTGAACTTGTTGATATTGTTTTTTTTTTTTATTATTTTGCTGGTGGGTTCGTTCAAAACTATTTATAACATATCATCGTTGTCTTCCATCTCTTTCTTCATTTCCATTTATTGGCAATAATCTTTTCATCGCTTCCTCGTTCTGTCCTAACATTTGTTTAGTTATTCAGTTCACTTAACTTGGCTTTTAAACTATATAAAGTATATGTCTAGATTAATTTAGTTAATCGTGTGTGTATATGTATGTATACATGTAAATAGGCATATCAAATCGGTCTATTGATAGAGTATCTTTATATCAATTCCCATTTCCGTTACCTAAATAGTTTCTTTCATATAGTTTTTGTTTTTTTTTTGTTGGGTTCATGTCGTTGTTTTAAAGGTACAGTTATCAATTTTAAAGCCAGTTTCCTTGCCATTATCTTCTTTTTGTTTTTTTTTTTGTATTATTTTTGTTTTTATTATGTTCTAGTTGGTAACTTATAAACTATCTTTGAACTATCACATACAAGTTCATTCAATAAACAAAATGGAGAGAAAATTTAAAACAAAAAAATGAATATAATAATAATAATAAAGACGATTAACTAATAATTATAAATGATGTTTAGAATCAAACGCACTTTCATGTTATTTGCTTCGATTGCTATAAAAAAAACTGGCATTATTTTCCGTGTAGTAAAAAAACAAAAAACGCAACCAGCTCAGTTTAATCGTAAATTGGGGGAATTACATAATGTTTTGTTGTTGTTGTTCACTTAAGCAATTTTGGAGGAGTATTCACATGCAAAATCTAGTCAAATGGAGTTGAATGGTTCGCTTTAGAATTCAATTAAATTAGAGATTTGAATTAGCTTAGTTATGTGTGTATTCACAGCAAAATTTGTTAATCTTATTAATGCAGTCAGTTGTTAGTTTATTATTTTCGCACACATTTGAACAGTGAATACTTCTCCATTTTGTCGAATTTAACTAAATTATTTTGCATTGATTTTCGTTTATAGTTTTCCATTTTCTTTCTCTTTATATCAATAGTGAATACTCTCCGTAGTCGCAATGTTGCCAAGTAGCTATTTAAGTATTAAGTAGTTAATGAGTTTTGTATGCTCTTGATATATGTATATGTATATGTAGATATAGTAATGTATGTGTTATGCATCTTTGCTGACAATCATCGTCTCTGTTGATCTTTGGCCATATTACAGTTTAATATCTTGGGCAGTTGTCGTTCCCGTTCCCGTTCCCGCTGCTGTTGTGGCAAGTGCTACATCCTGTTGCGCTGTTGTCGGTGGCTGCTGTGCCGCATCCGCAGTGCGGCGACGCGACTGAGTGTATTCCACCAGATACTCGATGCCCCAGGCGAAAGCGCAAATCATGATGCAAACGCTCTGAGCGTGTATGCAAATCGGATAGCTGTCGGTGACATCGCGAATGAGACCTGAGAAGATAAGGAGGGAGAGAGAGAAAGTTAAATGAAAGCTAGAAGTTTGCAGATTTGTAGTTACTCACCAATCAATGGCCCAAAGCAGATGACAAACAGCGCTTTGCCAACCAGATGCCAGCCAAAGGCCGAGGGCAGCTTCTCTAGCGAACAATACTCGGAGACGGTAAGCGTAAAATTGCTGAGCGCCGAGCCACGGAAGAAGCCACAAATGGACAGCCAGAGCATCAGTTGTGTCCAATCTCTTTGCTCCGCCATAACTATAAAAAATACCGAGAAACATATATTAATAAAAATGCATTTCCCTTTCTTATTTCAGCACACTTACTGGAACGTGTGATGGCCACAAAGATGATGGAGACGAGAAAAATGGTGCGCTTCTTGATCGTGGTGCGATCAAAGATCGGTGGCAACACAATACGCGCTGCAATATCGGTGATAGCAGTGATCGACAGACAGTAGGCGACATCGGCCTTCGAGTAACCCAGATTGGCAAAGAAGAACGGCGTCACCATCTTGAAGTTCATCTCGGCAACGTAGAAAATCGACAGACCAAACAGCAGATTGAGAAACATTTTGTCCTTCAGCATGGCAATATCGAGGAGATCGGCAAAGCGACGCCAGAAGCCCAGCTTCTTGGCATTCTTCTTGGCCTCGGCATCGTCGAGTTCGGTTTGCTGTTTCTCCAGCTCGGTGGGCTTCATTTTGATGAAACTATCGCGATGGCCGCCCAGAATGCTGCCGGTGGCGGTGCCGACGCGTCGCAATTCGCGATCGTTTTGCTCGAACTCATCGTCGCCGGTGTTGAGGTGGACTTGCAGTATGGAGCCGGTAAAGTCCATGTAGGATAGATTCGATGTGACGGATGCTTTGCGGCAACGCAACTGCGTTGTGTTCACCTCCGCCTGGGATGGATAGCCGCCACTGCCGCTGCCCACATCCGCCGACTGCACGCCCGCCAGCGACATGATGCGCGGAAACGTGGGACGCTTGGTCAGGCCGAGTCGGGAGCCATTCATCGTGTTCATGGCCATTTCGGAGTAGTTCTTGCGCATCGAATGCTGATGATTGTGCGCATTGTGCTTGTTAAAGAGCAGCGTATTCAGTTCCGGCAGCGCATCCTCCTCGTTCCCATCCTCCTTGATCACTTTGAACTCCGGCGCACCCGAAGCACCGCCACCGCCGCCACCAGACGTCGCCGTCAATTGGGGCTGCGGTGTCGGCAGTGCCGAGATGCACATCAGTTCCTCGTCATCGAACTCCTCCTTCATGTGCCACTTCACCGGCTGCAACAGCACCGAGCCCACTGTCGCATTCAACGCAACGCCAGCCAGCAAGAGGACAGCTCCTCGAAAGCCATAACCCTCGAGCAGGACACGCACCAGTTGCGGCATTATCAACATGCCCATCGCTGTGCCCGCCATCGAGAGGCCCACGGCCTGGCCACGCTTGTGCTTGAAGTAATGATTGAGGGCCACAAAGGCCGCCGATGTCGAGAGTCCCACGCCAATCCCATTGATCACACTGTATGTGCTCAGTATGTGCGCCATTGTCGATGCCGGCGACGTCAGCGCCAAGCCCAGACCGCAGAGCAGCGAGCCCGCAATTGCCACTTTGCGATACGAGAACTCCTTTAGCAGCGGTCCGACAAAGAGACCCCGAGAAGTTCATGCACACGTCCATTGTGCTGATAATCACCGCAGCTCCCGTGGTGCCCACATTGAGCTCCCTGAGCGTGTCGCCAAAGAGCAGTCCAAACGATGGTTCAATCGAACGCGTTGCCAGCTGCAAATGCAAATGGAGAACACAGAGGGGGAGAGAGGGAAATGGGTGAGTTATTGATTGTGCAACTTTTGAATGTGATGCATATATTAATCATATTCATTTAATGCTAGCTAATGAAACAAAGTGCAGTTGGATGTCGTATATTTGATTTTATTTGCTTGCTCTTTGGAAGTGAGTAAGAATTCTTCAATAGGTGAGTTATTGAAATTAGAAAATTGAAACTAGATTCAGAATCTTCTCTTTCGACAGTATTACATGAAAATAACTGGAAGTTAACTGTCCTTAAATTGAGATACCATTTTATAGTAAGTACTTGATAACTATCTATATTCTTTTATATTCTCTGTTTAATTTGCTGTTTTCAATACAGAAACGATTGCACAACAAAGGAACTGAAAGAAGTTTATATTTAACCCAATCTAAATGGAAATCATTTGGAATTGCATGAAAAACTAAAAATGTGGATAATATTAAACAAGTCTCTGTGGAGTGAAACATACGGGAGTTGAATGTCGTATATTTGATTTTATTTAAAGATTATGTAACAGGTGATTTATCTATAATCAGAATCTGCGCTTTCCTCGGTTGAAAGCATACTATTAATCAACTTCACTCTAATTGAAATGATATTTAAGTAAGTTCTTGATTGGTGTCTATTTAATATTTTATATTCTTTTTTTAATATATTCTCTTCATTATCAATATAGAGTCAAATGCACAGCGAGGGAAATGAAAAGGATAATAATTAACAAATCTACATGGAAATCAGTCGGAATTGAAAGAAAAATAAACTACATATGTGGATAATAAGTCTCTGTGGAATGAAAGCAAAAGTCGATTGGAAAATTAACCTAATGTAAGTAAACGGAATTTGTTTCTTCTTTTTGCTTGCTCCTAAAAGTATGCTTATTATTTATATAGATTTCAAGAACCTTACTCAACCTTTTTTGTTCCATCTAGAAGTATGTTTGTTTGTAAGTTTTTTTCACTGATTGTTGATAGTAGTCATGATTGATAATGCACGCTAGGAATGTTCGTTATTCGGCTTGTAAATGAATCACTTGTAAATCAATCGAGAGCAGAGGATCAATCAATCAGACTTGCTGTCGTTATCACATGGCATTATATTAATGAGCTCCGTGACAAGTCTGATCCTGTTGTTGTGGTGTATTGTTAACAAAACGTTTGAAAGATCGTTGCCAAATGCACTCAACAAGTTTTGCGTTTGCGAAATTTTCGCTGGACAACATTTACGTGCCGTGATCAGGTAGCTAATAAGTCAATCCTACTGCTCGACGGGATATAATTTATGGCCTAAGCCCCCGATTATTCAGTATTTTGTTTTGCGTTGCCTCGTTCTCTATTTTTGTTTTTGGTTTTTTTATGTTTTTTGGTTCTGTGTGTTATATTATCCAATTTGTTGGAGCTAATCGGGTGTTCAGTGAGCGCGTGATTTATCGGCCAAACAACAGCAAAACACATGGCAAACAAATCATAATCAGCAGAGCACAATGGGAACTCGAAAACGAAGCTAAGGTAACATCAACATCAACGTCAACGTCATCGTTCTTCTATCACACACATTATCATCATCGGTGTGATAACGATTGACTAAGTGGACAAAACACAGACCGACTGACTGTCCCTGCCGCCAGCTTTACTTGACTATCTATACTATCTACACATATAGTATACATATACACGCGTTTATATAAATTGTACTTGTAAGTTAGTATCAATGAGATATATATATATATATATATTGAATGCACTTGAAGTGGTTGCGAGACACACTTCTAATCCCTCTCCATTGAATGTGGCCTCCATTGTATATTTTATCATGCCGCAGCCTGATGATTTCTTTCGTCCCCCAAATATCACTCCACACACACACACACACACACAGAGCGTGGAAGGGCATTGATGCCTCCTCTTGAGCTGCATGACAACAAGTCTCAACAACTCAGTTAGTCACTGGGAATTAGGGACTTTGGAGACTGAGATATTCATTTGTATTCAATCGCTGATATAGTGCTCGCATTTTAGTTTTGTTTTGTATTCAGGTCCCAGTCTCCCAATTTTAAACGATTTTTGTTGGTGCGATTGCTAAACAATAAATTATTACTAGATTGATCTGACAATTGCTGAAAGCTATTACAGAATTAAAAAGCAGGAAATTAGAGTAGCCTGAACAGCATTTAGACACTTTTTGTTGCGGTCGATTTCAGAAAGATTTCCCAACCATTATTGTTTTTTATTTTATATTGAATTTTTGCAAATAGAATGCAAATTATATTATTATATTTACAAAAAATAATATGATATCATTAGCCAACATCGTTTAGAATGTGATTTATTCTCGGTTCGGATTACAAGATCAACAATCAATGTATTTAGTTATTTTCTATTATGGGCTTTGAAATTTAAATACAACATTTTTGTTGTTGCAAAAGAGATTTCAGGAAAGTATTTTTTCTATTTCACTTATAAAATTAATACATTGAGTTAATTTCTATTTATTGAAAAAGAAATACAAAATTGTTTTTTTACATTGCAATTGGGATTTCAGGGAAGTATTTATTGTAATTCACTTATAAAATGTTTAATTGCAGTTTTCCGAATTGAGTTCAGAAAAACAGTTCCTACAATTATTGTTTATTTTATATTGAATTTTCATAAATAGAATTCAAGAATACAATATAATTCTATTCAGAAATGCGGCAACACATCAAAGGAATGTAGTTTTAGTCAACATGGTATTAGAATACATGCTTTATGCTCGGATCAGATTACAAGATGAAAAATCAAAGCTGAGAATGCAACATTTTTGTTATTTCCTTTTTATGGACTTTGATCTTTGGAAATAAACAAAAAAAAAACAAAAGTATATTGCAACTGGGATTTCAGGGAAGTATTTATTGTATTTCACTTATAAAATGTTTAATTTTATGGCTGCTGTTGCCTGTCATTTATAGCCTTAAGCGAGCGACGAGTACTCGAACATTGTTCCTCTAGTTAATGTTGTTGCTGCAATTGTTGCCGATGATATTGATGATGGTGATGATGATGATGATGATTCGTGAAGTGCTTTATTTGTGCTTTGGCAACGATTATTATTGATTGTGCTGTTATTGATTTTCGCGTGTATCGCTTTTCATTTCACTTAGAGAGAGAGACAGAGAGCGAGAGGTGGCCACCCGCTACCCTCACTCTGTCCCCTGCCTGCCTCCCCCTATCAGCCGTGTGCTGTGTGTGTGTGCGTCCAAAGTTAGCCGTAGATGTTTATGGACGCCTTCATTCAAAACGTTAATTGCTTGATAATTGAATTATCAGCAGCAATCATAATTGAAACTAGAAATGGGGTAAACAAAAAATAAAAAAAAAAAATAAAAAAAGCACGCGCTCGCTTAATGATTTCTGTACAAAACTCTCCCAAAAATAGCAAATAGTTGACAAAACACGCTAGTTGGTTGCCTAGCCAATGGTTTAGAAGCGGGTTGACACAAACTTTTTATTGTTACTGTGTGCTAGGGGAGTGGGAGGGGGGATTAGACTTTCTATAATTGCCTGCACTTTGATTTCATTTGCTAGCAATTTTCACACACACTCACACACACACACACACTGCCTCGACCCCCCGCATCGTGTGTGTTGCTCTTGGCTTATCAAATGCGATTCGTTTATTCGATTATATTGAACATAATACTTGCCCTCTATCGCATGATCTGTTACGGCATTATCCTTATCACAATGATCTATATGTTTTAATAGAACTCACTCTTAACTATTGACTGTGATTACGCAATCTCTTTCTCTCTCTCTCTCTCTCTGACTTGCTATTTCTTTCTGTATTACGTCTTCTATATGTTATAATTCATATCAGAATTCGTCATTATATTACAGTGCTTAAGTTTTGCTTTATTCATAATATTTATGTAATTTCTGGTGGTTTTTTTAATTGCTTATTGTGCTATTTTTACTCAGCGACTTTTTAAACTTGATTTTTATACCCCCTAATCTCGGATGATTATATGCATATTACAATAATTTTCTTTGCGCCATATTATTATTGTTAAATTTATTGTTTACCTTGTCAGCTAGTAGAATCCTAAATTTTACTTTTTATGCGTTTGATTTACTGCGTTTTACTATTTATGACATTCGTTTGGCACAGTTTCTAGTTTCTTTGCTTGCTGACTCATTTCCTTGTATAGTATGCTTTATCACCAGTCGCATTACATAATATGCAGAGTGGAGTAGAGTATTCTTATCACATCGATAGTTATAGTTCTCATATGTCATTGATTTCATTATTTGTTATCCAACTTTATTTTTTGTAAATATCGTTAACTATAGGGATCTACTCTTTCTACATTTCACTTCACTCCCTTCGACTATAGTCTACTTTAATCTTAAGTTTGTTCCATCGAGTTACACTTCCTCTTCTCCATTGTTTGCATTTGCAATGTGTAAATACATTCACAGTTTTCTATTGTGACGAATGGTTTTTATTTTTATTTGTATTGTTGTTATTTTTTTTTTTCGAAATTTCTTATATATATTTTTGTTTGTTATTAGCTTTGCTATTTTTTGACGGTTTTAGCGAAAAACAGCAAAAGGCAAACAAATAACAAGACAGAAAAACATGAAAAACAAACTCGATAATCAGACGGGAAAGCAATCGGGTGGAGAAGAGGGGAAGGGAAGGGGAAAGGGTTCATACTCAGTTCGTAACCATTCGACAAATGCTCTAAATCAGCTTTTGATTTATATTTATTGCCTCTGTTTGCGCCGTTGATTTGCTCGACCAACACAGAAGCAAGATGGAGGGGGGGAAGTAAAGACGTAGGGGAGAGGAGGGGGTCGAAGTTATTGCACTTTCTGTGTGTGAAATTTGCACAACTTGGATCGGAACCAAACGAAACGAAACGGAGCGCTTTTATGATTTGTAAACATTTGTGCAATATTTTCCAATCTAATTTACAAGTATTCGCCAGTCACAAGTTGTTGTTGTTTTTGCTGTTGCTGTGTGTTCAGTTGCGTGAAATTAACGTGACAATCGCATGGTTTGTTAAAAAACACTAGTCAAAATCCGAAATCTATATATGTATATATATGTATACTACACATACCTGGGTGTAAATGCATATATAGACAAGCAAGCGAATTACTTAACTATCTTAACGGTTATTCGGTTGTGCGACAGGCACGTTGTCCATTACCAATTTGCCCATTTGTCCAATTGTTTGGCGCGTCATTGTTGTTGGCCCATTTTTGAGGCACACACACGCTTCGTGCTTTTTATTTTCATAATTTATTTATAGATATTGAAAACAAAACTTGTATTTTGTACTTGTTTCTATGCAAAGCACAATTAGTATCACTTAGTTCCCTTTATTTTGTGTTTAAGAACTTTTTGCGGTATATTATTATACCATATTCTATTTTTTATTAGAAATTAAAAGCACATTCTTATATTGAACTTAACAACTTACGGAATCTTAGTGATACTAATTCTGATTTGAATATGGAATATTAATATTCAAATCAGAATTATTATCACTAACTTTGTGCTATATTTTTACAGGGTTTTATCATATTCTATTTGAGTTTTTATTTCAAGAAAAGGGGGAAATGAACTTTAATTCGTACTTTTCCATATTCAAATCAGAATTATTATCATTAAGTTTCCGTAAGTTCTTAAGTTTGTTAAGTGGCTTAGATTGTGGTATATCTTTACAGGGTACAACATAATCTATTCGGCCTTTTGATAAATTGCAAATGAACTTTAATTTGTACTTTTCCATATTCAAAGTAGAATTATTATCACAAAGATTGCTTTTATAAGTAGCTAACGTATTTAACATAATCGATAATTACTCTGCTGTCGATCTGGCAACGACATGCGTTGTTAAGTTGGCTGCACTTCGGTCATTATTCATTAATGGTCGTAACAAGTTTAGCTTCTTTTTGCGAAAATCAAAACGGAAAAGCAAGTCAGCATTCCAATTGTCTGTAGTTATTGATAAGCAACATATAAAGACAGAGACATCAGCAATGCAGATGCAAGCGATGTTAGCATAGAAATTCAATGAAATGAAATGATTCGTTTATTCAAATGAACGCAACTCGCGAATTCTACGCAAGAGCAGAACAGAGCAGAACAGAACAGAGCAGAGCAGAGCGTGAATAATGCGTGATCGTGACTGAATGTTTTATTCAATCACGTGTTATCGACTCTGTCGGGGTCACTTCCATGGTGGGCTATTTCACAATGCTGCGCAGCAGGAGGAGATGGGGAGGGGACAGGCTGTGTGATCACTGATCACCGTGTGACGAGCGGGACACGAGCAAGCGTCGTGCTCGTCGAGGAGGGGATTTAAGAAATATTTCGAGCAGCCGAGTTATCAGCGTGTCTCGGTTCGGTCTCGTATATTTTTTTGTATTCTTTTTTTTACCAATTATTAAATTGTGTCTTGTCTAAGTATATCTATCCAAGATATGGTGAACCATTGATATTTTTCCCAGACTGTTGCGAATTTTCCACACACACACACACCTATGCATATGTAATATATGATATAGGTATTTCTGCATCGTTGTATGCGTTATCTGTACTTTTTGTGGGGGAGCTTGAAGAGACGGCGTCACCTTGCTCTGACTTGTCGATGACGATGACGTCTGAGGGCCTTGTGGGACTTTCGACTTCCGATGCGAACTCCTGATAGTCGTCGCATTCTATTCTAGACTGTCGCCCCGCTTGACTTTTGAGCTATCATCGAAGTCGTCATCATCGACATCGTCGTTGTCGTTGTCGCCGTCGTAAATCAAGCTTTGTCGCGTCCTCGCTTTCTCGTCATTCTCGACGTCATCATCTATTGATTTCCCATTAACTTTTGCGTGGCATTTTTTATGCTTTCAACTTTTCTACGATATATTTTTTTATTTTTGTCTCGCGTCCCTTAAAACGTGGAATTTCATTTGCCCGACATCGTATCATCATCACTCAAGACTCCTTGGCCCGATAAGAATGTTCTGTTGTGTTGTGTTTTGTTGTGTGGCCTGTGGCTTGTGGCTTGTGGGAAATGGGAATTGTTTTTAGTCCTTTGCCCCATCACGACAAAAGTTGAAATGCAACCAGCGCTATAATTACCTGGCTATGCATTACAAATCGAGTGATGTCAAGGAAAGGAGAACTTCGAATACATATTTAATGATACCACGCAGTTAAGGGAGCGCCTAAATATAATTGATGATCTAACATTATGCGCGAATTCTGAACTAAAAATAGACAGTTTGTATCAAGGATATTAACCTTTTATTGTCGTGGCTTCTTAGCTAACCGGAAGTTTATTGCGTTTCGTTTTGCTTTATTACGTGTTTTTTGTTATTCTAAAAGAATAGCAAAAGGTCAATAGACGAACTTAAGTTGGCAGCCCCACAAAGTCGAGTTTGCAGCGCTGCAGTTAAAATATTACCAAGAAAGTGCATTGCTAGATGTCATTATGATAAACTTTGACAGCTAATTTCACCTTAAGCTTGGGTGTGTCTGAAGAATTAGTCAGCAAATTTACAACAGAGACATTAACATTGTTAGGTGACAACACTGTAAATTATGGGTTAACACGAGTAGCATTTGTTGTTTTGACCGAATGCGACATACTGCGTGTATTTTGTTAAGATCGCAAGCTGATAAAGTAATAATAAGACTTTAATAATTTAATTTGTATTTTGTAGTGCTAAAGCTTCGAACTCTTACATCACGATCAATTTATTCCAGACTATTTATAGAATTATTAGTTGATAATCAGAAGAGGCAGAAAAGCCAATTGAGTTGCATTGCACATACTCAAGAGGGGAACTCAAAATAAAAAAAAAAAAACAGCTGGCAATTGAGAGAGATAACAGGTCGATAAAGATGTTAGGGAGTTTCCAAGAACTGGGCTTTTCCATTGAAATTTGCGGCGGTTCAACGGCATTTTGTTGCTTTGCTTCTTGTTGTTGTTGTTGTTGTTGCTTTCTGAGTGGACAGTTCAATATTTGGACGTCGTTTCGCATTCAGACTCTCAACTCCGACGACTTATTCATAATTAAAAGCAAATTTACACATTGTACTTTTACGAGTTTGTTGTATTATTATTCGAGTGCGCTTGAGCGACCTCCGAGATATATCTCATTAATATTATTATTATTATTATTTTGTTTTTTTTTTTTGTTATTCATTTGTCTTAATTGAGAAATGCGTTTTGTTTAATGAGGAGGAGGGCATAAAACAAAATACGAACAAAAAAAGCAAAAGCATTCGAAGATGTGAGAGATAAAAAGCCTTCTGTTTGTAAAGATCGATGGTAAATAAATTTGAATTGAATTTGTTGTGGCAATTGGAGGCAATTAACTGTGAAGTACATTTCACTACAAATACAATAAATATATATGTATGTACATACATATATTCGTGACTTGTGACTGCGACTTGTGACTGCGACTGCGACTGTGACTGTGACTTGTTGTGTGTGCTGTGCTGTCAAACATTTCAATTAAAATGTCGACTCTCGGGCGACGCCAGTTGACCATAAAAACAAAAACCCAACTGAAGTGAACTCGACTCGGAATTGAACGCAGAGTATCGAGAGTGGAGAACGAGGCTGAAAGGGAGGGAAGGGGGGGGAGAGACTTTTGCTGTGCTCTCACTCGAGCTCCGCATGATCACAATCATGTGATTTATCCACACACATACAAAGAGAGACAAACAAACACACACACACACACACACACACATATAGAGAGTGGGGAGTGCTGTAGTTGTATGTAAGTGATCGGTCGGCTGATCTGTTTGGACTGCAAACTAGTTTTGGGGCGCAGCAGGAAACATAAACACACAATACTGCAACAACACTTGCAACAAAGTCACGTGATCTCTCAGCTGCCTGCCTGCCTGCCAGTTTGCTTTGCTCCGCTATTGTTACGCTTCTCGTTATGACTCTGCGCTGCAACAGTAACAACAACAACAACAACAGCAACAACTAAGAAAAAACCTGATTGGCAACAGGCAACGCGCCACGGCCGCTGTCGTTGTCGTTGTTGTCGTCACTTGTGTGCATTGACTATTGACATTGATTGAAACTCATTGCAGTTGGCAACACACAACTTGAGCACAATAATTCGAGCGAAAGAGCAAGCAAGAGAGAGAGAGAGGCGAAGAGAGCGCTCTCCTCTGCACGTGCTGGCATTTGGCCAGCTGCTGCTTGACTGCTGTTTCTGTTTCTGTTTTACTTGCTCTTTTTACTGCTACTCGCACTCAGCTGTTGTCATCGTTGTTGTTGTTGTTGTTGCTGAGCTTCGTCGTCTGGCGCGTGAATTCAACATTCAACATTAGATCGCCAAATACACAATATGCGAAATGCAAACAGGGACAACACACAATACACACCACGTTTTATTCTATTCCATTTCTTTTATATTTTTACTGTCTTTTTATTGTATCCTTTCCTTTGCCAGTTGTATTTAAATTAACAGTCTGCAGATTCGTTTTAGCATTCACTTGCGAAACGCTGTTTGCTTAATTTAAAACCAGCTGCGTCGCAAATACCCTGCAAACATCATAAGTGAGCTGCTGGGTAGTATCGAACCATATACTACATATATAGTATTAGAGTATTTGCTAGTCGCCATTTCGTTGTTTCAATTTCATTTTTCATTTTATATTCATGCTAAAAGTTTTAAAGCTCTCCCAATCAATTCAATTTGAAATTGTATCGAATGTGAGATAAATCTCTGAGCCGCCCGCAACCGATAAAATATAGTGTCGAGACTTTCGCACCTATTAACGAGAAGAGCGCTTTAATAGATCAAACACAAAACACACTTTTTTTTGGGGGGTTTGTTTATCTTATTAGTTAGTTTCATGCGAAATTCGCTGAAACGCCGAACCTATTGTGGATCTATTAAAGGATTTGTATGATTTCGTTTTAGCTGCACTTTTGGGGATTCCGAGAATTTTGTGATTTTTTTTGTCTATAAGCACAGCAAGTAAATCACAATGTGCTATAATTAGCCAAACAATTTGGGAATAACTCTGCCTTGAAATAGTTTATAGTAAAAGTTGTTTTGCAGTTCATTTACTTGGCTTTTTAGGCATGCAAATTGAAACTAATAATTTGATTTCGTCTCATTTACAGTAAATAATGACAAGCCAAGTAGAAGCTGTAATTTTTATGGCAATTATGCGAACAATTAAGATGGATATGGATGACAACAACACTTGGAACGATTATAAAGTAAATAATTGTTTATGTTTGCTTACTTTGAAATATCAAAACTAAGTATTTTTCTGTTGATTTGATCATTTTTATCAAATACCAGATTGTAGTTCTTGTAGTTTTCATATTCAAGACTGTCAGTCTAGTATTTGATAAACTTAATCGCATGCCAGTGATGTATTTTAAATTTAAGATTTCAAATTGGCTGCTTTTGAAATAGTTGATCTACGATCTCATGGTTTATTTTGAAACACTACAACATCAGTGAAATTGATAGATCTTTGTAATACATAGAAATCGTTTGCGGAATATTCAATCACGGTAGTAGATAGTTTGCTTTTAATAACTATTGTACTGTGATTGAATAATTCGCAGGCGTTGCCACATCATCGAATTTGTGAATCTGAGCACCAAAAGGCTATCAAAGTAAAACATCAGTCAAATCGATTGACCTCTGTAGTAAATAACAATCATTAATACTTATAAATGTTTGCGAAATATTCTATCATCATTGTAGATAGTTTGTTTTTAATAACTAACACTATGTGATAGAATAATTCGCAGGCGTTGCCACATCAGTGAAGTTGTGAATTGTAAGTTGCCACATCAGTGAAATTTATAGATCTTTGTAATAAATATAAATCATAATGTTTGCGGAATATACGATAAGAACCTTAATAGATATTTTGCTTTAAAAATATCTACTTTGGGATCGGATAACTCGCAGGCGTTGCCATATCGGCGAATTTGTGAATCGTGGGTGCCAAAAAGCTAGTAAGGTTCTAAGTATTTCTCAAGCATTGCCAAATAAGTGAAATTTATATTTTTTGTAATAAATAAAAATCATTAATATTTATAAATGTTTGCGAAATTCTCCATTACTTTGATATAAAGTTTGCTTTTTATAACTTATACATTGTGATGGAAAAATTCGCAGACACATCAGCAAATTTGTGAAACGTGAGTGCCACTGGATCAGATATATATGTACATATAAATATATCTAACAATAGGACTCGTGAAATCATTTTGTTTACTACCTAATATATTTTTCTGTATTCCATTTTCATTTCAGTGTTTGGAAATACTATAGCGAAAATGATCTGTGGAGATCAGATGGAAGCGTGATGTCTTTATCTCTATTTATTTCCCATTATTCACCATAAATGGGTTCAGGATGAGATGTTTTTTTGGAAATACACAAATTGGCTACAAATTTTTGTGTGCGCTATGGAAAGTGACTTCATCGAGAGCAATGTGGTGAGTTTGATAATGGGAAGAGGGAGGGGAATGGCGTGTTGTATGGGGGCGTTGAGTCTGCGCGAGCAAAGTCTATAAATAATATGACAACTATTCATTAAGATGATGTGCCAATTGTGGGTTTAATTGCCAGTCCGCTTGATTGTTTGTTTTGGCTACAAATTTTTGGATTAGATTTCCCATGCCAGCTGCGCGATACTCATTTGGTTTTTTATATTTTTTTTTTATTTATCATCATCTATGAACCATAGACGTATAGACGTATAGATTTTGCCAGTGTGCCAAGGTGCTAATCGACCCACCGGCGATAACACCAGATTCTATATAGTAGTAAATCAAAAGCGAAACGGAAACCAAAACCAAAAAGTAAACCTAATTGCAAAAGCAAATCAATGACGATATTTGTTATGTTGCTTTGATTTCCGCGCTAAATTGGCATACTAGTTAGGAAGAGAGAGAGAAAGAGAGAGTGTCACAATGCGAGAGGGAGGGCGAGGAGAGGCTCTTCAAATAGAAACAGCAAGAGAATTGTCAACAAAAAGAGAAAACAAAAACAATGGTTGAGTTTCAGTATTGACACTGAATCCACAGAGAAATACAAGTGGACAGCCAGACAATCGCATCGATATAATTTATAGGTAAATAACCAAAGCAGTCCGCGGCACTCGACTCGAATCAGGCAAAGATATGGAAAAAACGTCTGCCAATAGAGAAAAGGGGTGTGATAGAGAGGGAGAAAGGAGACGGAGAAGGGAGAAGATTGGCTGTGTGGCACACGGCGACAAAAGTCGAGCAAAGTCCAAAGAGTGCGCAGAAATTCTTCGATTTAGTTTTTTTTTTTGGTTTCTGTTCCAATTTGTTTTCCAAACAAAACAATACACAACACGACGATTTATTTCCCCCCTCAATTCAATATAGTATTCAAGTACTACATACATATGTACATATGTATTTGTATGTCTTATAACTCAATCAGTCCGAACATCATGGTCTTTGTATAAATTAAAATATTACATTTCATTTGCGGAAAAGCCTGAAGGCAGCAGAGACGTTGACGTTGACGTGAGTGATTTCATTTGAATCATTTACACAACTGTTCTTACAATTGCTTTTATTGGGCAAATCATTTCGCTGGGATTTCTGACAATTATTTTTAGCATTTCTACACTATGTACATATATTGTCAGCATTGAATTAAGTTTAGTTTTCAACAATCCCAGGTTAGTTTTTTGGCGTATAGTAGATCTGTCCAACAGATATATAGCTAATCTATTGGACATCAACGCGACCCGCTTTGTTCCGGCTGATTGCTGTAATTATACGATGAGCTCACAAAACACAATTGTGTCTCGATGTGTGTGTGTATACCGTATATTCTATATAGAATGGCATATATACTATATAGTTTATAGAAATATATCCACTCTCTTTTGGTTTTTGCATGCAAAATGATGCAATTCGCAATTCAATTTGCGCACTGGCCAGAACCAAAATGAACCACATCAATGCAAATCCAAAATCGACAGCAACTGTAAATGGTTGAAATGTTTCAGTAGCTTATCGGATATGTTATCTTCATTTTCATTTTTTCCATATAACCCTATCATTAATGTTGTCAATGCTCTCACTTTTCAGGGTAGCTGGATATTACGAAACATTTTTGCAATTCACTTTTACGATTCGGCTTTGTAGAAAAGGGAATTTATTGTTGGAATCTAAAAACCATTCTCATACTTATGTTTTATTTATGAGACTATAGCATAGAATAACTTAACTTTACCTCTTCTCTCTCTCTCTCTCTTCCTCTCTGTCTGTCTTCGCAAATATCAATACAAATGTGAATGTGAAGATCGGTGTGTTTATTTTTTGGACCAGAGTTAGCACCGTAGACAAACTCACGAGGTTAAACAAAAAAGCGCCCCGATAAGATCTATATAAACAGTGTACAAATTAGATTCTACTTAACACATGCTCGTATTTATGGCATCTTCTTACATAACTAACGACAAAATGATTGTGCCCTCTAACAAATAGAAAAAGCAAAAAAACATAGGTTGGGTAGTAGTTTCAAGGGTTTTGATTGATACTGATAACCTTTGTTAATGTTAAGAGCACTACTCGAAATAAAGCAGTACAATGTTCTTATTGGATATAATTAAAAATTATCAAGGATTTTGCAATTAACAAACACACACAATATCAATCATTATACAATAACCCAGTATTGTGTTTGATTGGGATTTTTTGTGTTATGGATTCTGAATTTTTGTGTGTTTTGTTATCTGTTTGCGATTGTAGGGCGATTGTATAAGATTTTCAATGGGTGATTTGCTAATTTGCCTCGTAAATGATTTAAAAGTGATTAAACAAGTGTTGCAAACGATAACCAAAAGCAGTGCGATTAGTGAACACTATTCTTTGATCATATAATCGACTGACCGACTAACTTCCCAGCTGGTATCACCAAAAAAAAAAACACACACATACTATGTACATATACTATATATGTTCATGACGCGAATGATGATAGTGTCAACGTTTTGTTAATGTTAATGTTTTGGTTTCGTTCGTTCTTGTATTTTTTTTTTTTTTTTTTTTCTGAGCTATTTAGTGTTCCGCCCATAAAAATGCATAATATTGATACGGACAAGTGCCGTGTTTTCGATGTTCTCTCTCTATTCGGTTCTGTTTTGTTAAGAAATATAAACGGGGGTAAAATTTGACATCAATTAAGTTTTATGAGTGTTTTAAATTTTAATTTGCGCATTAAAGTGTCAAAGAACGCTCGAGATTTGAGAGTGTAATCGTATGTGTGCGAATGTGTCTTTGGAGTCGGAGTGAAACCAATCATCGTATCATCATAAAACCAAAAAAATATATGATTATCTTATCAAATGGGGCTTGTTACCAAGCAATTATGTATGTGTACCGTTAGGGGAACCAATAACATACGTAGTTCAACTAGTTCCATAAATACTCGACGTTAATTGCAGAATCTTGTTAGCGATTAGAAAGGATAATACTTCTTCCGGTTTCGTTTCGTTTCGTTTAACTTGTTTGCTATTCGATATACAATGTATCTGACCCATCTGGCAAATATTACAGACTCTTACAATGATTACGTTAACGGTTAACGGTTATTGGTATTGATCTTGAATCTGAACGGACTGGTAATCGGGCTTGTCAGGTGTCAAGGTCGCTTGCTTCTTGGCTCAGGGGAAGCAACAAGCAACGCAACAGTCACAAAATGTACTCGCCAACGCGTTTTCATTGTTTTTGATTCCTCTTTTATGTTACATTCCGTTTCGTCGATTTGTTTTGTTCTCTTTTCTTACATTTTCTGCTTTTTTTTTTTATTATTTTTTTCAATGTCGAACAGAATTGCTTGCATTTCGTTGCTTTGCTTAAATGTGTCAGGTACCATCGGGTTCTACATACTATAATATATGTATGTATTACATCTCTTTATGTACATACATATGTATAAAAAGATTGTAATAGTCGAGTGCGCTCGACTTGAAGATATCAAGACTATATCAATTGCAATTGTCATGAAATGTTAATGCATTGTTGTAGGGTATTATAAGGTCAACTTGATAATAACAGGGTATAATATTATATAAACAAAAACAAATTTGTATACATTGGAATTGTGGTGTACATTAACATTTCGATCGTTCATTTGACTGACTTTATGGCCAAGTACATTGACTTTAGGTATTACGATCTGATAATATCGATCACCCATTTTGTTCCGCCCCATCCTTCCCATCAGTACGATTCGTGAATAGTTAATGAGCCAATTTGAATAAATGTGCCCGGCTTTCAAATACCAATTGACCAAGATCGATTCCTTTTCAATAAGTGTGGAAAATGGGAAAAGTTTGTAGCTAGATATCTCTTTCTTATATAAAACAATTTATTCGCAGTATATCTGGCAAAAGCCGCTATAATCTATGACTAATAATTAAATGATAAGTGTGCCAACGCGTTATATATTCGATAATTTGGCGGTGCTGTTCATATTTAAAAGTAAACTGAGTTCAAGTGGTTTATGTTTTGTATATTTTTGTATTTCCTTAAGAGCTTTTGATTTAGACTGAATATATATCTCTCTGTTGTTTGTGGCTTATTAAATCAACAGCATTTTATGTGTATTAGAAAACATACCATGGTGTCGATTTAATAATTTACACGCAATCGTCACTTCAGAACAAAATTTGAAAGAATTCTTAAAAAAAAATTTCGGATAAAAACTGGTATTGACATTGAAGACAATAGAGTTTACTAAACTTTACAAAGCACAGATACAGATCCATAAATAAAACATGAAAACAGTAGGTAGAAGGAACAGATGTTTGCATTGAGTTTCTGGTATTAGTTTCATTCACATTTGTATCGGATGTATTATAGAGATAAGGGCACAAATAAAATAATAATAATAACAATAGACCCGCATTATGGTATATCGTCATAGTACAGTAAATCTTATCGTAAACAAGTTAACGACAAACAAAACACCACACAATGGACAATTTGCAGGCCCTAACTAACCTATCCCAAGCAAACTAGTTTTAAACTACAACTACTCATTATTTGGTAGGAGTATATCAAAAAACATTATTATTATTATTTTATTACTAATGTACGAAATGTGTACAGAATTTATGTTTGTTTGTCTGTTTGCCTAGATATCGAAGGGTAGATAGATATATACTTACATTAACCAGACTGACGCCAAAGCAGGCGACCCAGCCCCAGCCGCCATCGGGTGCTACTTTTCTTGGTTGTTTCGTAGTCATTGTTCTGTTTTTTTTTTAGTTGTTGTTGCTCTGCTTCTGCCTCTGCTTCTTCTTCTACTTTTCTGTTGTTGTACTTAGTTGGTTGACTGATTCCTTATTTTGTTGTTGTTGCCGTTGTTGCTGTTGTTGTTCTTTACGCTACTGCTACTTTGGTGTCAAATGTGCATATATAGCGCCGTTTCTATATAGTGCATATATAACATATGGGTATGTGTGTCTCCGTCTGTCGCTGGTATTATGGATATTTATCACTCTGTTGCTGTTGCTGCTGCTTCTTCTTCTTCTTTGTCTTGAAATTGTGCGCCTTTTCTTATTTTGTGTTTTCGAGTTTTGTTTTGATTTTCAAACGTTGCGTTGTTCTCTTTTCACTTCTTTCTCTTTTCCTCTCCTCGGTTTCTTTCCCTCTCTCTCTCGCTCTCACTCTCTTATGTTGAATATACTTTGGAGATTTTTATGGAGCGCGTTGGATGTATTATTTTTGATTATACTTTGTCTTTATATTTTTGTAAAAAAAATTTTGTGTCGCACACGAAAAAATACTCAAAAAAAAAACATGAAAACGTACAGGAAAAGTACAACAAAAAATTGCGACGCTTTGAAAATGTGTCTGTTGTTTCTGTTTGTTTTTTTTATAATTATTTTTTTTTCTTTTTTGTCAAAGTGCGTTGTTGTTTTGGTTTTCTAAGTTGCTGCCAAGGTTTTTGTTGTTGCTATTGTTTTTTTGCAGTTGTTAATTTATTTATATATATTTAGTTAGTTGTTTAGTTATGCTAATTATTGTTGTTGTTTCTGTTGTTTTTTTTTTTATTTTTGTATTCTTCGTTTTACTTTTGTTCATGTAATATTTTTGTTCTATATTGCTTTTTTGTTTTTCTTCATTTCCCGCTTTGTTGTATTATCAAATTGCTGTTTTTATTTTTCAGTAAAATTTGTTGTAGATATTTGTTTCTATTCTTATCGTCTATGAAATTAAAAGGCACATTTTTGGCGCATTAGCGAGAATATTATATCGCGAGAATTTGATATTAACAAAAAAAAAAAAAAAGTTGTGAAGTTATGGAATAAAATGAATTATTTATTTTCTGTTGGGCGCGCGATTGTTGTAGTCTAGTTTTTGTTTTCGACTTATTTTCCAGCTGTTCTTGCTTAAATGTGTTGTTGTTTTCTATTGGCTGTCTGTTTGTCGTCGTCGCTGTCGCCGTCGCCTCCGTCGCTGTGAGCGTATTCTTGGCGTTTGCTAGCGTGGTCGCTTCGTGCAACGCTATTTATTACAAACGGGGGTGTGGGGGCCTAGCCGGGCTCTCCGCATCTGTTCGATGTGTTACGCGCGACTGTTCAATCGATACTGACTGCCCGTCAACAGACTGCCCGTCGATTTAGCCTGACTGCCGCCTGCTGGCTTGCTTGCTTGGTCTGCTAGTCTGGCCTGCCTGCCTGCCTGTTCGAAGAGAGCCGCGGCGGAGGTGAGCGCGAGAGAGCATGGAGAGTGGAGAGAACCTGTGTGCTTAGGAGTGCATTGATGTATGGGTTGTGAGTGTATGTGTGTGTGTGTAAAGTCGCTGCCTGCCTTAGCTCTGAATGTGTGTGTCAAGATCATTCGTTCTATTGCTAACACAGAAATAGAGAGAGAGAGAGAGAGAGAGAGAGAGAGAGAGAGAGAGAGAGAGAGAGAGAGAGAGAGAGAGAGAGAGAGTACTTCTAATGTGGCTGTTCTTACGGTCAGTCACTAAAGTCAATTTGGGGCTGGCTGCACTTTTGCCAGAAACGCAACCCCCAGTAACCGCAACACAGCAACAACGACTGCAAGAACAATAACACTCCGTTGGCTTTTCGCCGTCTAGCTAATTACGCGTCGCGAACTTTACTGCTCCTCTTCGTTTGTTTCTTTGTTTAGGCTCGCACACAGACACACACCCACACCCACATATAGCAGCGAATATGTGAATGCACATGTGTATGTTTGTTCTTTGTTTTGGCCATGGCTGGAATAACGTTGACTGTTGGGGAGCCTCTTGCTGCAATGTTGTGCATTGTTCACTACTTCTGGTTTTGCTTTTGGATTTCAACGCAATTGTTTTCACTTCATTTGCCCATTGATTCAGTTGCGCAAACGCGCGCTCTGTCACTGCCCTCTCTCTCTCTCATTCTCTTTCTGTTAGCTCTCTTGGTGGCACGCATACAAATACACACACACGCACACACACACTCAGGGAGCACTTGCACTTGTTACTTGTTGCGTTGTTTTTGGTTTTTGTTTTTGCAGATCTGCGCGTAAGGAAAATGTTTAGCGTTGCCAGATCTGTGACAAATGCGTTTGCATGTTAACTAGACGTAAAGGACTTTCACAATATCTATGTCCTTGCTTAAGATATTAGCTATTTTTTTATAATTGTCCAACTAAGTAAAGATTTATACAATTTATATAAGTACAATAATAATGATTTCTTCATATTACGTATTACATATTCGCCAACAGTCGAATATGTATTTACAATAAGAAATCAAACAAATCATAAAATATCTTTGGCTGTAACCGTATTACCATATCATTTGCTACAAGTTAATTGTCCATGCATAGTTTTATAATTGCGAAATGCAGCGAAATTTCAACAAATCATCGTTCAGCCAAAAGAATGACGGGACTGGGGACCGACTGCGGAGTGTGGGGAGACTGTGGTGGAGACGCGGCGACATTGAGAGACTGAAATGGAAATGAACATTGAAAATGAAAATGAATGAAAAACTCACTCGTCGGCTCGCCCGTTTGGCTCACTTTATTTATTTATTTATTTTTATTTTCTTGTCTTTTTTGGGTTGAAACACACGCACATTGCCTGGCATACATACATAAGTGTGCCTACAATGTGCTCTGTGTGTGTGTGTGTGCTGGCTTCCCATTCGTCCCGCAGCATTACAAAGCCGCCCTGGCGCCTAATGCTGCCACTCGGAGCTGAGCAGCCCAGCCCAGCCCAACAACGGAACGGTAAGCAATCGATAATGAGAACAGCTAGTCAACCATTTGGTAAGAAGCAGAAGAAGCCTTTAGGATTTGCATGTTGCCCCGCTGTTCGATTGTTTCCATGTGCTCCACTTCCTTCCTGATGTGTCACTTTTACTTGTTGCTCGCTCGGTCAGTGACGGCATATGTTCTCACACACACACACACACACACACACACACACAAACACAAACACGCTCTCACGCACTCACATAAACACAGCACGTTCTCATTTGTATGCGCGTATGTCCGTGCCTATGCGAGCATGTGGGTGTTGTGCACTAACACACACACACACACACACACACACACACACACACACACACACACACACACACACACACACACACACACACACACACACACACACACACACACACACACACACACACACACACACACACACACACACACACACACACACACACACACACACACACACACACACACACACACACACACACACACACACACACACACACACACACACACACACACACACACACACACACACACACACACACACACACACACACACACACACACACACACACACACACACACACACACACACACACACACACACACACACACACACACACACACACACACACACACACACACACACACACACACACACACACACACACACACACACACACACACACACACACACACACACACACACACACACACACACACACACACACACACAAACACAGACACAATTTTGTAGAGAGTCGTCCCCAACTTGAGGGTGGTTAGTGCCAGAACCGCCTTTTGTCGTCACATGCCACGCCCGCTTAATACCCTTTCACTTAAGACGGAAGACGTCTATGTCATAAGTTGTTGTTAACTACTGCAGTTGGTATTTAAAATATACTGCACACACAATTCTAGCTTAAGGGTAGTCGATGTAGTTAACTCTTGCAGTTGGTATTTAAAATATACTGCACACATAATTCTAGCTTAAGAGTAGTTGTAGTAGTTAAAATATACTGCACACATAATTCCAGATTAAGAGCATCTAATGGATGGCATAGCACGAATTAACTGCCATACATTACTCATACTATTGTTATTAGTGATAACAATATATCATTTGAAGTATGTATATAAGTTCACATTTTATGTTTTTTTTTTTGTTTTCCAGGGTACCAGAACATTCAGTTTTTAAGTAATTATTGTTGATTGTCATTAAGTCCGTTTTATAAAGAGATGTAAGCAATAGCTTAAAGTATTTTAGCTGTAAATCAGTTGGAAGAAGTTTACATTTGTCAGATGTATAGGGATTTTTGTAGTATTATATCCAAAGTCCTTATGCTCCTGATTAATGTAGCGATTCTGTCTACAATTTGTAATATAATTGTGAGTTTTATTTTCTTAAATTGTATCAACAAAAAAGTGTTTTGTTTTTTTTTTGCAGTACAATATCAAAAGTTGTAGATTTAATATGTATGTATAGTCTTATTAAATAACAGTGCAAAAAGTCTAAAATCAACACGAAAATATATTTGAAAGAAGTTCACATTTATCGAGAATGTGGCGATGTTGGTTGTATTGTATCCAATGTCCCCATGTTCCTGATTAATGTACCGCTCCAAAATGAATACGTAAATAATGCAAAGAAATTTCTAGAAAGCATATGAAACGCAAATAGTGAGAGTAGAATCATCCAAATCCGAATTCCAATTGAAATCGTTTAATAATCACTTAAAGCAATAAGTAAAAGTAAGTCTATTAAATTGCATTGATCTATACACCCACATATGTATGTGTGTGTAAGTAACGATTTGTTAATTTTTTGTCTATAGACTCAGCTGGCGTTGAAGTCCTCACAGTTTGCCCCTATGACTGCAACGTTTGGCAATGGGCTAAAAAGGAAATTAACTAACTGTTTGACAGAGTGATTGACTAACTGGCCAACTAATTGATTGAGTGATGACGTCGTTTCGACCAAAAGGAGAAGAAGAAGAAGAAGAAGGCAGCGACGACATTCCCGGATTTTCTTCTGTCCAGCGCACACGCTCTCAACATACTCAGTAACTAACCATAATATGATTTGATCGTGTGAGCAAACATACAAATTGTTTATGCAAATTTTGAGCTGCATGTTAACATCATTAAAATGCCGAAATGAATCAACGTGAATCTCAAAATTGTAAGTATGCGGTACAAACTCGAATTTATATTATGCAGATTTATAGCACACAGGGTATTGCAAGTTTTGTACTCATCGCAATAACTTTGGGGGCCTGGTGGTCAAGTGATTCCTCAATTGGTTTGCTGATCATCAATACGTCGAGTTTAGACCCCATGATTGTCTCGGGATGGAGGAGCTCGTGACTCAATCGAAGTGCACGTGAATATCACGAGAAATTTATAATCAAAGCTATCATGAGCGAACAATGTGAGTTAATCAATTTAATAAATCAATGAAACTTGATAATGATGCTTACATGTTTTCAATTTTGACATATCACTTCATCGCATTTTCTTTGTTTGATTTTATTAGACTAGTTCTATAATGTAACACTTGCAAATGTGCAAATTCAATGCTGTTCAATGCCATTGGGTTATCAGCTAAGCAAGAACAGTTTTCCTATTGCAAGGAGAGGAAATAGAAGTGAGAGGAAGGAGAGAGAGAGAGAGAGAACATATGTATGCCTACTTGCAATTGTTAATCTAATTTGTATACTGACTGCAGCGTTATGAAAGTAATTCACAAGATTGTATTTACTGTATAATATATTAATAATATAATAATGTGCTGGAGTTGTCCTCTTTATGTTTAAATATATAAATAGTGTATATACCCATTAGCCCTAAACTTTGCTTATTTTGTATATATACAGATAGTACAAATAATAATTTGCTATAAATACTATAAATACCTTGAACTTTGTATATATTTTAATGCAATAAATATCCTACAAATGGAAATACAGATAGTACAAATAATAAATTGCTATAAATACTAATTCAAATGTTTGAATCTGCAATGCACCTTGATAAATATAAAGGAAATTCTTTTCCTGACGCTTTTAATTCTATTTAAACAAAGTAAGCTTTTATTCCTTATTTTGCTGGCCGCATTCACAGGGCCTCGGTGGCGCAGTAGGCAGCGCGTAAGTCTCATAATCTTAAGGTCGTGAGTTCGAGCCTCACCCGGGGCATGTAAATTTTTTAAATTTACTTTTTTATTTACATAAATAGATTAATACATTTAATTGAGTTAATTTTAGTTATAATCACAATTCATTGGCATTTTTAAATTTCCTATACAGTTGAATAGAGCGTGCAGATTCTAATAATTATTTGCCGAAGCTTATTTCTTTGCTGATAATAAGAGTATGCATATATTTCTTGTTTCAAGGCAGAGAGCGAGGAAGTGCATTTAAATTTTAATAATAGATTAAGCAACAAATGTTTCTTATCTTATTTAGTTGACCATAAAAGTATGCAGTAGTGTTTGTAAGCTGCGAACAAAAATGTAGCATTTCAATTAATTATGCTTAATCAGTTGACTTTAAGAGTATGCTACATAATTGTTCATGTTGTAGATCAAGTAGTTAACCAGTTGTTGCTTTTTGTGGTTGGTCGGTTTGAGCTGGTGCGAATTGCTAAAATTACCAATTAAGCGGGCGAAATACTAGGCGAACAAAAGTCAGCAGCAAGCAGAAATGCAGAAAATCACTACGCGTTAAATTTTAATGTAGCATACTTTTACCGCCAGCTTAATAAAGGGAGTTTTGAAAACTAAATATTAAGTTGCATACTTTTTTCACTAATAAATCAATTTTGTAAGCAACATATGTTCTGCATACTTTTAGGGTCAGCTTTGAAATTAAATACCGAGCTTTTAGCAGCAACGAAATGTATTGCATACTTTTAGGGCTACCATTTAAAATGTTGAGTTTCGGAAGATAACAATAATGTAGCATACTTAAGAGTGCAGTTCTGAAACTAGAAGTGGAATTTAGAAAATTGTGTATTTATCGGCCATATCCTGCCGGATTATCAACGGACTTGTATTGCTAGGATCGCAAGGACCTTCCTTATCAATCGGCATGAACAAAATATGAGGTCATCTAAGGATCCAATACTTGTAATTTTTCAGTGCCGAAAGTCAAGGAAAATGTGCCGAAATTGCGAATTCCAGGATAACTCGAGAACCACTAATACTATTGGAATGTCCTTTGGTCAGTCGATAGGCCTTATTAATACACACCGTTTGACATATCACTTTCCAGGATACGCAAGGACCTTTCAAAGTTATAGCTTATTTTCTGTATAAAAAATATTCATTTTATCTCGAGTCCTGGCAGGATATTCGTCCTTTTGAAAATGCCAATCGGGTTCTTTTTATTAGATATATCCTTGTACCAAAGGACATCCCGATCGTCCTTCAAATAACCAAGATACAGCGGAATTTTGAAAATTTTAGCCATTTTCCTATGCCAACCCCTTGAAAACTTTTCAAGAACATTTTTTTGTAACATCCTTAAAATCCTTAAATGCCAATCGATAGGACTAGTAATCCTGATTACAAAAAGACAAGTCCTGGCAAAATCCTTCAGGATTTGGCTGAGATATCGCGAAAAAACAACGGTTATTTTCAACATTGAAATTGACGTTGAAAAATTCATTTTTATAGCATACTTTGAGGGTGTGATTAGAGAAGTTTTTCGAAAACAAGCTATATCTCGTCCGTATCCTGCCGGATTATCAACGGACTTGTATTGCTAGGATCGCAAGGACGAACTCTATCGATTGGCATCAAAAAAATATGGGATTATCTATGGATGCAACATTTGTAATTTTTCAGTCCGCGGGGTAAAGAATAGCTAGAGAATCGTAAGGACGATTGGGATAAACTTTGACTGGATAATAGTCCTCACTATTGTGCGTCGTTTAACATATGACTTTTGAAATTGTGGCCATATTTGTATATTGCAATAAATTATATTAATTAATTAATCTGTTAAGTTCTGTTTTATTTCGACATGCGTTTCGATAACGAGACATTTGTAGTACAGCGTTTTGCTAACGTTTTTGATTTCTTGGCCATCTTCTTTGTTAACATCGGCGTTGGCATTGAGGCGCCCACTAAACACTTCATCAGACTCTTGGCCTTCCTTTGATGGCACATTGACTTCTTCGTTGTTGGTAAAGTGTCAACTGTTGTCGGCACTTTGGTTCGTGACTTGGGCAGCACAACAGGTGTCAGAAGGGTGAAATTCTTCAAGGACTCCTTGCTGGGTGTTTTGGACCAGCGTTCGCTGTTGTTAAGGAAATGTAGGAAGGAAGAGTTATAAGTTGGAAAATCATAATATTCATTTTGAGTAGATATTTGATAAACTATTGCGATAATGTGCTACATAAGTATCTCTTTCTTACTCTGGCATTCCACTGGGCGGTATAACGACATCGAGCACATTGTCAATGAGTCGCGTTTTCAGTGTGCAATCGTTTTTTGTCGTCGATTGTATCGATGGCGAAGTGTTGATCTCGATGAGCCAAGGCTTCAAATTGTTGTCGATAATAATGTCATAGCCATAGACCTCAAAGCAATGCCGATCATTGGCCATCACAGGAGCCACAGCATCCAAGGAGTGTCGTATCGTCTCCTTGATGCGACGATAAAGTTTCTCCCAAACTCCTTCTCCTCGTATGCTGTCCAAATAGAGACAGAGATTCTGCATCGACCACTTGCCACCGTGTATGGTATTATATTCTTTCTACAAGGCCGCAAAATACAATAAGATCGATAAGATCGAAGCTCGAATACTTACGTTATTCTTCTGTATGCTCACGTTGGTGAGATGCATGAACACATTATCGATTTCGGTTTGATCGTATCTCTGGGTACAGAAGCGACAGAATCCCTCGTTGTACAGATACGCCTTGATCGGATTGAATGTGGTGACCAGCACATAAAGTCGTAGATCGAATTTCTTGCCACCAATGAGCAGGGGATTATCGATATACTTGGAGATGACACAGGTATCGCGATGGAAGTGTGGATAAAAGGTGCGTGCCTCGTATGCAAATCTCTTAAGCTTCGACAGTTTGTTGATCAAATAGATGCCAATGCCTTGTGACTTATCCGATGGCTTGACGATCCATGTGCTTGCCGGATTCTTGTGGAATTGCTCCACAAACAAATTGTAATCGGAGGGCAGCACAAATGTCATGGGTATTATATCCAAATGCATATACCGAGTGCCGCCAACTCCCAATTTCGTGTGCATGGGCATCGTTTCGGCCAATGCATCGCCTTTGCGCTCCAGATCCTTGCGATAACGTTTTATGTTCTTCACCAACAGATCCTTACGCGATAGCTCCATTGAATTTGGAAAATGATTGATCATTCTGTGATGGAGAAAAGTTATGATTATGATGATTCAATCAATCAGTTTATCCTCGCAACACAAATCAGTTGTCAGACAACAAATTACTCACTGATCCGAACGCATGCGATATGGATGATCGACGCCAAAGATGTAGCGACAATTCTGTGAGCAGGCCCAATACAGATTCCATTCACCATCGAATGCGGGCACCTTTTGCCATCCACGTTTCTGGAAGTTGTTGATCAACGCCGTCTTGTCGCAGTCCGTGCTATAGAATACACAATTGCGCTCCTTGCGCGGCCACGGACGATCCTTTGAGACCAATCCAAATATCTGTAACGGCAGCTTCGATTTGCTGCTGGCGCTGCTGCTGTTGATAGACGCATCTCTGTTGATATCGATGCAACAGTTGCTTGGATGGCTTATGTTACTACTCTTCTTTGACTTCTGCAGGCGAGCTTTCATCATAACAACTCTCTGAGCTATATACAATACAATTTGGAATTTCGTTGATGGGCTGGTCCAATTCACTGAGAATTTATGCTATTTACTTCTAGATGGAGCATGTGTCTTAACTATGTGTAGTATCTATTGATTGTTGACTTAACAATATTAAAATTTACAATAAATTTTGAATGACAGGTGAACAGAGTTGTTGAAAATTACAAGAGAATCAAAGAAGCTTAGGGATTTAAGAGATTAACAAATTTCGTATATTTGTAGAAGACTATTTTCTAGAAAAGAAAAAAACTATTTCAGAAATTTCGAGAAAATATAAAAATTACATCATTTGATTGCAAATTTTACAAGAAAAAATTAAAGGAATGAATACGAATGAATATTATTAAATTTCCTTATATATAAATAAATAAACCTATTTTCGATAATACTTACAATTGAAGAACTCTTCAAAATGATTCACTCTTGAAATATTCGATGTACATTAGAAAGCAGTTGGTTTATTTTTAAATATTATTTTTATTGAGTTTTTGTTTTATATTTTTTGTAATACATACAATGTTTTCTTGATCCACAGAAAATGTAATTTGCGTGTTTGTTTGTTGTTTATCGATGCAACAATTGCACTGAATGAGCTCTGTTAAAGTGTGTATGCTTGTGAGTGTGTGTAGGTGTGTGTATAGACATATAGATAAATATTTATGTATGCGTGTATGCTTTAATTATGCAAAAGTATGTATCGTGTGTATAAAATGCACACGTATGCGAAAAAAATTACATAATTTCATTATGCTCTTCTATCAAACGTATCAAAAAACTTGGTTAATTATTTTGTAAATAATTTGCTATATGTGTAAGTGTATGTAACGCTCTGTGTGTGTACGTGTGTGTATGTGTGTGCATATCTATGTTTTTAGACATTAATTTAATAAATTTCTGATGATGTTTGTTTGTTGTGCATCGATATAATGAAGAGAGAACACACAGACAGACATACGAAGTAGTATGGATAGCATTAGCGTATTATTCATATACATATATATAGTACACATCGAACATTTAAGTATTAAGGGGAAAAGTGTGAGCTTTTCCCTTATTATGAAAAATCGCAAGAAAACAACGAAAATCAAGTGCAGCAAAAAGATGATGCCTAAACGCTAAAACTGTGCCAAATCCATACACGTATGTTTTACCATATACATATATATGATGTACATACACACATATACATATACATACATATATAGTAATAATGTAATGTAATAATATGTTATTAAACTAATACTTATTGTACTCGTACATACAACATCATTTTGTAGCTGGGCTTTGCCACTTTCGCTTTCGTTCGCTCTCTCTCTCTCTCTCTCTCTCTCTTTCGATCTTTCTCCATCGTTTTCTCTCTCTCTCTGTTCTACTCGAAGAAGATGCATATTTGGATATTTTCATATTTATATATAGATGTATATGTAGTATTACTGATTATAATTATTATTATGTAGTTATTTTATTGATAGAAAAAAAAAACACTTCTTAAATCTAGGGTTTTTTAAGCGACAAAAAAAAAGATAATGTTTAAATAAGGCGCAGTTCTTTGTTCGTTCAAAGATCGGCTACAGGTATACATACAAGTATATATATATATATGGTATATATGTGTGTTTGTGTGTGTATATATTCGATTTATCAAAAGATGAAGAGTAGTGCATATAGATGTAGACATATGTATGTATAGATGTAACATATATCGTATGGTTAGCTTAATTATCTAGACACGTTGAGAAAGATATTTATTTACATTTGGCCACTTCTAGAACTCCTTGAGGCTGCCGCCTCGCTTCAGCTTCGTCAGCCGCTTTAAGCTGACACTCAACATGCCACCGCCTCCGCCACCGCTTCCAGCACCTCCTCCGCCTCCTCCTGCTCCACTCAATCCTGCGCTACGATCGCGTTCCCGCTGCGTGAACGTGCCACGAAAACGCACGCGTCCACGTCGCTGCTGGTCCCCGCCTCCTCCGACGCGTCGCCAGAGATCCGTGAGCGGCGGATGATGCTGATGTGGATGCTGCTGTAGGGTGCAACAGCACACCAACTCCTGCGATTATAATTTCTTCTCCCACACCACAATGTGCGCATCGTTCGAGTTGGCCGTCAACGGCGAACAGCTGCCCGAGGCGCCACCGCTGCCCGCTGTGGCCGCATTTCCGCCACTGCCGCCGCCGCCCGCACCTGATCCGCCCTTGTGACCCGGCGAACTGGCGTTGCTGTTGTACCACACATGGCGCCAATAGCCACGTCCGCCCATCAGTGTGATCACTGTGCGCGGTCCGTCGGCGCTTTGTTGCTGCTGCTGCTTCGAGTTCTGTTTCTGTTTGCGCTTCAACGTTGCCACAGCTGCCGGGGCCGCTTGCTTCTCCGACTGCAGCAGCTTGAAGCCATCCTCCGACTTGGGTGTGCTGTGTTGTTGCTGCTGCTGTTGTTGCTGTTGCTGCTGCTGATGGATGTCGGCGGTGGTCATGAGTCCGTTCTCGGAAATATTGCCCAGATCGCTGCCAGTGCCCGATGTCTTGTGGCTGGCACTGCTGCTGTTGCGTGACACCGAGCGTCCGCCAAACAGTCGAATGCCCACGCTCTCTTCACTGCCAGACGAGGTGTACAGACTGGATGACTTCGAGTCCACCGACCAGTTGGACAGGTCGAGGGAACGCGGACGCGACGCCTTCATGCGCAGCCGACGATCGAGGGTGCACACTTTGCCAGGAATGGCGGCCAATTCGGGATCGGAGCGACGCATGCCCTCGTACATCATGTCCATGAGATTGCCCTGGGTGCCCTCCTCGGCATCGTAGTCCTCCTTCACAAAGATCAGCTTGCCGTACAGGCCATAGACATCGCAATAGCCGTGCTCGCCATGCTGCGACAAGCTGCTCGCCGTCGCATGCAATCCGGTGGCGCCGCCAGCGGCTGCTGCACCCAGGCCACGTGGCAGGGTCTTTGACATGCGACAACCGGCATCGTTGCCTCCACCAGCACCAGCACCAGCTGCTGCGCCCAGACGCTTGCGATGAAACGCTGGCGAGTTGGCCAACGATGCGCGTATCTTTGCCGTGAAACTTTGATCGAGCGAATGCTGTTTGTCCAGCTTGGAGCTGCGTGGCGAACATGTGGCTGAGTGTGGCAGCGAGGCAATCAGTGCCACATCCACAGGCGTTGTGGACACACTGCCAGGGGTCGAGAGGGATTCCTCTTTGCGGAGATCGCGACGCAAGATGACGCTGCTCTCGTCGAGATCCGATTCGGACAGCTTCTTGGGATCCGCATCGATGGCGGGCAGCTGCAGATCATCACCCATGCTGGGCACAGCCACCACAGTCGTAGTTGTTGTAGTTGTAGTGGCGTTGTTGTTGGTCGTGCTACTGTTGCTGCTGCTGCTTGTGTTCGCTGTTGTTGGCTTGTAGGAGGGATACACCTTGGGGATCAACGGCAAAAGGAAGGTGATGGGACCAAAGTGCGCGTGACACGACATATTGATGCCGCCACTGATGATGGGCACACCCTCGAGCCGGGGCAGTGGAATGGTCACCGCAATGCCCACATTTGTGCCGACCCACAGCAGTCCCTTGCAGGCCATCAGTGCCGTCACATAGATCGAGCTGTTGTTCAGCGGCTGCTCCTTCTTCGCATCGTGTCGCAGCACACTCGACGCAATGTTGATGTCCTGCAGATGCTTAAACGTTTCGGTGTGATACAGACACAACATCGTCGAGTTCTTCAGCGATATCCACAGTCCGATGCCCGAGTGTGCCATCAAATTGACCTGTTGACTGGCGCCGTGTTGCACCTCGAAGCTGCGCTGCAATTCCCCATTGAGGGCATTCAGCACATACACTCGATTGCCGCACGACGCATAGATGTTCATGTTGATGGGCAACAGACTGGGCACCGGCAATCCGGTGTCGCCCAGCGCCACCTGCTGCGGATCGCGCAGCTGCCAGACACCGTCGTGGGCACGGCGATAGATCAACACCATGGCATTCGAGAGTGCCACATAGACGGCATCAAAGTGATAGAGTATGCGCTGCACTGCGCCCGGCACCGACCAGCTGCCCAGTTGCTCCTCCTGCTCGGGATTGCGGGCAGAGTAGACGAGGAGTTTGCGACTATCGGTGCCCAGCCAGACCAAATCACCGAGCAGACTGCTGTGCTCTTCGCGTGTGCGACACTGATCCAAACCCTTGACAAACTCCAACGCTGACACTTGGGTCTCCACCAAATCGAAGGCGCCCGCTTCCCGTAAGTTGCCCGCCTGCTGGGGATGTTGGGCGAGCACGGTGATGTGCGACGAGGTGCCGTCGCTGCTGCACATCCACAGGTAGTTGAGCTGCTTGTGGCGACGTCGCGCGTTCCCACTCTGCTTGGTGTCATTGGCGATGCTGTAATAGCAGCCACAGCGAACCTGCAAAAGGGAGTTTTACCATTAGCATTTGTGGAGTTTTGGTTAATTCCTGATTACAGTTTAATGTCGATAGTTGCAAAGCCAAGATTATTGCGATAAATTGTGTGTAACATTGCATTTAATGGCACAATTCGGATTGTTGTATTTCGAAAGTTGCGCAGCCAAGATAATTGCATTTAACCGCATTGCATTTAAGTGCACATTTCGGATTTGGCACATTTCAAAAGTTGCGCAGCCAAGATAGTTGCGACAAATTGTATGTAACATTGCATTTAATGGCACAATTCGGATTGTTGCATATTTCGAAAGTGGCACAGTCATGATAATTGCATTTAACCTCATTGCATTTAAGAGCAAATTTCGGATTTGGCACATTTCAGGCAAATAATGGCATTTAAGTGCACATTTCGGATTATGGCATATTTCGATAAGGGCATATTCGTGATAATTGCAATATTTTTGCATATAATTCCATATTTCGGATAAATGCCACTTTGTAAGGCATACGATTGTATGTTTACAATAAAAAAAATAGCATTTAAATGCACAACTGCTTGTAAACGATCTAATTTTGATTTACTGATAGTGGCAGCTAAACGCAAAATAGTTGTTAAATTGTGCCAATTAATCGGCTAACAAAAATACTGCTATCATTCGTGACTATCAAGGTCTATTGCGCACTTAACATCAAATTGGATCCCAAAATATTAGTTAGTTTTAATTGTAAACAATCAATTCATTATTAATGACAGTTTAATGCACAACAGTGTTGAGTAATAATGTCATATAAACGCACAACAGCTGTTAAGCTGTGCCACAAATATTGCCATAACCATTGTCACTGTTATCATCGAATCCATTTGAAATCAAGATGGACATTATTTAGTTTAGCTGTACATTGCAGTTAATTGCATTTGATTCTTGTCTAATAGTTGGCTGTGCATTTGTCGAAAGTATAATGCATATATTTTAGGCTCCACTTACCTCCGTTTGATGCTGTGATCGATAGACGGGCATCGCCTTGACAAAGAGCGGCATTTTACGCGACTGCTTCTGCTGCACAGCCTCCTGCAGCTGCTGTTGCTCGTACGTCGATGGCTGTTGACTGGGCGACAATTGTTGCTGGCCACTCGCATGCGAATGCTGCGAATGATGCGGATGCTGATACGTGGACTGCTGATGATGATGATGCGAATGATGCGGATACGTCGACTGCTGATGATGTGCGGACTGCTGATGACTGTGCTGTGAACGTTCCCACGCTGGCGAATTGTTCGGATCGAGTGCCAATTGGGCCAAACGCAGCTCGGTGATCCATTCCTTTTTCACATTGGGCGTTTGCGTTTGGAATGTGAAGGTCTCCTCTTTGCCCGATTTGTGGCGCCCGATGAGCTGCAGACAACACGAATCAACCCAGACCATTTCCTCATCCTTGCGCTGTATCGAGCCCTGAATGGTGTTCAGGACATTGCGTGTCGTATTTGAGTTGAGCTCCTTGTAGCTGCCCTTGAGGCTGCCAACCAGATCGTGTATGCGCGAGATCACCTCATAGTCGTACATCAGCGTGCTCATCTCGTTGCACAAATTGTCCGCTCCATTCGTGAGCTGTGCTGCCGGTGAACTGTGCGCATCGCCAGCGATGCCAGCAGCCTGGCCATAGCCGGAGAGCGTTGCATTTGCATAGCCAGCGCTGGGATTGCCGCTGCTGCCATTCGACTTGAGACTGCCGCCGCGATTCAGACCTGAAAAGGAAGATATAATATTAGAGTACTACAATATTATGGTATATTCAATAAGGTTGCTCACCTGCTGTTAGCACTCGCGACAGCGTTGCCGATGTTGTGTTGTCCACGATCTCGACATCGTTGACGGGAAACATCCACTTGAAGGTCAGCTTCTCGGTGGCACCAAAGTCATGCGACTGTTTTGGCGCCACTGAGACACAGATCACTTTATCGTTGAGCAGCAGCAGTCGCCGCTGCTTGCACTTGACAATGAAACCAGCCTGATTGAACTCCATGTGCGTGACATTATCCTCGCGTAGCAGATAACGCGCTCGATTGCCGCTGTTGTCGCTGACGCTGTTCAGATAACGTGTGTTGAAGGTGCCGCTGATGTGGCCAAGCATCTCCTTGAAGGCCTGATACTGTTCCGCTTCGCGTTTGCTCTCATTCAACAGTTCGGCGAGCAGCTCGAGCTGCGACAGCGCCAACTGCAGGGACATGCGATCGTGATGTCCTTGCGGCGTGTACTTCAGCAGATCCTGCAGAAAGAGTATGAATTGGGGAAAACGTTGCACCGGCTTCACCATCAGCCCGAAGAACGACAAACGATCGTGGGCGCTGATCTGTTTCACTTTAAAGAAATCCGCCAAGGCCGATTTGCGTTTCTCCTCCATTTTGGCCAGCTCCATGGCAGCGGAGAAGTTGTTAATGAACCCGGAGTAGATCTCTAGCAATTGGGGTTTGCCAAAGGCGCTGACAAAACAATCGCCGATCTTCTCGTCGCGATCCCAGTTGCGTACGCATTCGGCTAACGAGATGCGAAACAATTTATGCGAGTGCAGAATGTCCGGCAAGCAATGGAAGAGTGTGGCGATCTTCACAGGATTCAACACTGGTGGGCTGCACTCTTCGAGTGGTTTTTTGTAATCCTAAGAAAGGGAAGAGAATGCAAATCAGTTGAAAAGTGAGTAAATTAAATTCCATTAAATTATTCAATTAAATCAATTCTAGTTTACCAAAAAAAGGTTGACCCATCTGTGATCGCCATTCGAATGCTGGGTTGGGTTATTATTTTTGGTTTGGTTTGGTTTTGGTTTTGGTTTTTTAACTAATTTTGCAACTACTTATTTAGTGTTAAATGATTGTCAAATGATTCATGTGAATGCGAGTGTGAGTGTTCGAGTGTTTGATACAATTTTTATAGTGTGTGTTTTGTTAGTAGTGTGTGTGTGTGTGTGTGGAGTTTGTTATGACGGAGAGTGGCGGCATATGACGTGGGAATTGGATGGCATGTAAAGAAGAAAACAACAAATGAGTTCACATGAGAGTTTCAATTAGTCGCTGCTTATTACAAATAGAGTTGCGATTTAAGCTGAGTTCGTGAAATGCTTTGCAAATCTTGCCATGGCCATAGATTAAGCACAATCATTCATTAACAAATGTTTAAGTTAAACATGCAAAAAATAACATCGCAAATTATTTGTTGTACTCATATGTGCGACAACTAATGATTATTATCTTAATTCGATATTTGTATATTATATTTATATTTATATTTCTTTTTTATTAATTTTAAATGTACAATCTTAAATACCGAATGTTAACAATTTTATTAAAATTTTGAATATTAATTCGTTACTTTTTGTTTTAAAAATCACACACGATAAATACAAATTTTATACTTTTTAAGTTAAAAAAGTCTAATTAATATCGCATACTGGATTGTAAGTAAAGTATTCATTAAAAAGTGATTTATTTGGTGGTTTACACTATATTAAATTTAATCCATGACCATAGCTTTAAATCAATTCAATATTAAGTACAAAATGAGAAGGAAAAGTTTCATAACTACGATGATTACAAGTAGTAAACTTTTAGTTTAAAGTTGTGCAAAGAAAAAGTAGTTAGTGTAAAATATGTATTATTACTTAAGCCAAGTCTAAAGGTGATTATTGAGAGCAATGTATGGAGAAACTAACTACTTAAGGATGTCATGAATTTAGTTTATTTTTTTTGACTGCCATTTCCCAAAACGAAAATTATGTAAGCGTAATTTTCTACGATATTGAAGCAGTATATAACTATTTTTGCAATTATTCAGACTTGAGATTTTGGAGCAAAAAACTAAAAAAACCAAAGAAACTAAACCGAAATAAATAAGAAATATATTATATATTTATATAAATACAATAAATATTAAAAGATGGATAACAAATTGCTTGGTGCGAATTCCGTTGAGGATAAAATTATGGAATTGGATGCGGACAAAGTGTGCCTGGTGACGGACACATTCAGCAAGGCGGACCTATTTCTGCAATCGAATGAAAAGTTTGGCTACATCAAGCTCAATGCACCGGGTTTGTATAACTTCCGATTGCCACAGTCGGAATGCGAATGTGTGCACGATGTGAGCACTGTCAACGTGGAGCAGATGGAGGAAGATGAGCTAACGGACAAGTGGATGAAGGAGCCGATGGATGAGATCAATTTAATCGAAGCAGAGGAGGAGCAGCAACTGGGACTCTTGCAACGCGATGAGGCAACTGGTGAGCTGTACATGTTGCTGCCACTCGAAGTGGATGTGTTGCTGCAGCCAGAGCAGCAGCTGTTGCAAGAGTTGCCCGCGGAGGAGGAAGAGCAGGCGGAGGAGGAGGAGGAGGAGGCGCGCCAAAATGACGAGGATGAAGATGAAGATGAAGCTGATCATGAGGATTTGTCACAGACAACGCTGACGGACACGCCGAAGTTGCCGCCAGAGCAACTGCACAAAGTCTGCCACTTTGTGGTGCCCAAGATGAGTCTCAACTTTCAGCTAACACTGCAAATTGGCAACTTGGCAACCGAAGCAGACGAAGACTAACGAGAGTCCCACTCAAAACATAAACCAAAAACTTGTGCTTATTTCTATGTGTGTATATAGTGTAGAATATAAATTTCGTGTTAAACAGGCAAAAAAAAAACTCACATTGACTAGACGTTGCAGTGTGGCCACATACGAGTTCTCGCTGTGCACGATGGCGGCCACAATGTGTCGCCGCTTCAGCTGCTGCTGCGACAATCCCGGCGGCGCTGGTGGCAACATTGGGACTATCAATCGACTGTGTGCGTTCCGTGCGGTGCCGTTTGCTCGACTGCCCGGCGGCAGCATCAGATCCATGTCGTAGCGATGGCTGCCCGCCTCCGAGCTGGCGTCGTCTTCGTACTGCAAATGTAAGACGCAAATGTTAAGTATACGCCGGGTATTATACCTCCGGTTCGGTTCGGTTTGGTTCGTCTGTTTTCACATCTCAGATCTCTAAGCTGAGGCCACCCAAATTCTTGAGTTGGCACGTTTTAACTGTTTGCTTAGCATTTGAACACCCCTCTTCAAATGAGCTCTAAGAATTTTCAAATTATAAATGTTGCACTAATAATCTAAAGGATTACTTAATCTTATAATAATTCCAAGCGAATAAGGAAATTAAGGAACAATTTGAAATGACATTTGAAATGACCGAATTGCCAATCATTTGAAAATTCTTTAGTGCTACACAAGCTTGGCTGAAAGCTCTTTCTTTTGATGCTTGAAAATGCTTTTTAATTTTGGCTAAGCCAAGACTACAAAATTGTATTATTTACTTCATATATTTAAAATAATAATTGAACAACAAACTGCAGTATTCTCTCTGCATTTTTCATTCTAACAAATTTCAAATTGTTCAATTGGCTTCAAATGCCATCGCTATTTGATGATAAGTAGAAATTTTGTTGTAAATACATCGAATTCTAAACGCCACAGTAACAGGTTGGCTGATAAGTCCTCGGTCTGACACATAGATGGCGTCGTTAGTATTGAATTCATATTATTTTTATATAGTACTAACTTTCAAATGATTCGTGTCAAAATTTGACGTCTGTCAGTCAATTAGTTTGTGAGATAGAGCGTCTTTTGTGAAGCAACTTTTGTTATTGTGAAAAAAATGGAAAAAAAGGAATTTCGTGTTTTGATAAAATACTGTTTTCTGAAGGGAAAAAATACAGTGGAAGCGAAAACTTGGCTTGATAATAAGTTCCCGTAGTCTCCCTTAGGGAAATCAACAATAATTGATTGGTATGCAAAATTCAAGCGTGGTGAAATGAGCACGGAGGACGGTGAACGCAGTGGACGCGCGAAAGAGGTGGTTACCGTCGAAAACATCAAAAAAATCCACAAAATGATTTTGAATGTCCGTAAAATAAAGTTGATTGAGATAGCAGAGACCTTAAAGATATCAAAGGAACGTGTTGGTCATATCATTCATCAACATTTGGATATGCGGAAGCTCTGTGCAAAATGGGTGCCGCGCGAGCTCACATTTGACCAAAAACCACCGTGCCACAAGTCATTGAGAACGATGGCAAAAATTCATGAATTGGACTTCGAATTGCTTCCCCACCCACCGTATTCTCCAGATCTGGCCCCCAGCGACTTTTTCTTGTTCTCAGACCTCAAAAGGATGCTCGCAGGGAAAAAATTTGGCTGCAATGAAGAGGTGATCGCCGAAACTGAGGCCTATTTTGAGGCAATTCGAAGGAGTACTACCAAAATGGTATCAAAAAATTAGAAGGTCGTTATAATCGTTGTATCGCTCTTGAAGGGAACTATGTTGAATAATAAAAACGAATTTTGACAAAAAAATGTGTTTTTCTTTGTTAGACCGGGGACTTATCAGCCGACCTGTTATATTGTTTTGCTAAGTATATAAATGTAATGGTATATTAATATACCATTTATTGGTCTGCTGTATGCTATGCGGTATATGGTAATACAAATAATAATTAGACCTCGACATATTTTGCAGTTATTTATAAGGATGAATTTTTATGATAACAAAAAATACATATTTTAAAATGTGTATAATACATATTTTAAAAGTTTGGTATAAATTGTTGAAAAATATAAAAATTTAAATGAACGACTTTTACTAGCTTGTTTAAATACATTTGTCATCTGCCAACTTTAACTGCTGTCCTGCTCTTTACTGTGCTGTCAATATACCATATTTCTTGGTATAATAATATAAAAATTTTCAATATACGATTTTTACTAGTTTGTTTCAATAAATTTTGGATCTTCCAACTGAAACATGCTGTCCTCAGCTTACAGTACTGTCAGTATACTACAATTGTTGGTATAATAATATACCATTTTTAATATATATATTTTTACTAGATTGTTTCAATAAATTTGGGATATCCCACCTTTAATTGCTGTCATGATGTTTACTGTGCTGCCAATATACCATATTTCTTGGTATATTAATATACCGTTTTATAATATACAATTTTTACTAGATTGTTTCAATACATCTTGAATCTCACAAGTTTAATTGCTATCCTGCTGTTTATTGTGCTGCCAATATACCATATTTTTTTGTATAATGATAACCCATTTTGAATATACTACGATTTTTACTAGTTTGCTTCAATCAATTTTGGATCTTCCAACTTAAACTGCTGTCCTCTGCTTACAGTACTAAGCTGATTACTGTGCTGTCAATATACCATATTTCTTGGTATAATAATATAATCGAAATAAAGTTCTCATAGTCTATTTGTTTAAGTATTCACCTCTGGCACACCGGGCATCATTTTGCTGGCTCCCAAATTTGCCAGCTTTTGTGGCGAGCTGGCATCCAGCAACGTGTTGCCGCCACTGTGGCCCGTGGCATTTGTGGCTGCTGCTGTTGTTGCTGACGATGATGCTGCTGCTGCTGTTGCTGCTGCTGTGGCTTTTGTGGCAGCGGCGGCGGCATCGGGCAAATCGAAACTGGAGCCCGACGACTGGCGACCATCGCGTCCACCGACATCGTACTGATGCGAGGAGCCGCGTCGTATGGAGAACCATCGAGAGAGTCGACCGCCAGGCGATTCACCTGGTGTTGTGATATCTTCGCGTTGCGCCGATGAACCCGAGCTGGGCATCGTGCAGGCGCTGGCCCGTCGCATAATCATGTTACTGTCGCACTGTGATTGGGATTGTGACTGCGATTGCGAATGCGATTGGGTTTGGGTTTGGGAGTGTGACTGTGACTGGGACTGGGATGTGGCAGCCGTGCGCCATTTGTCAAAGGACAAATGCTGCTTGGCCTTGTTGAAGGTGGAACGCAATTGCGAATTGCGTTGATTGCCGGCACTTAACGAACTCACGCTGCTGCTTGTCTGCTCCTCTTCGGTCAATACCTCCTCGTCGGAGTGGTTGTTGCTGTTATTGTGTGATGTGGTTGCTAATTGCTGTTGCTGATGCTGCTGCTGCTGCTGCTGCTCGTTGCGCCTTTCACGTCCTGGCGATTTTGTGTCCCGCTCGCTGCTGCTGCTCGCGCTGCTGCCAACGACACCGACACCAACACCAACACCAACAGTGGCAGCCTGGCCACCGTTGGCGCTGAAGCTTCCGCCGGCAATTGTGGCGCTGTCTGCCTGCTGGCCAATCTGGTAGACCGCCGCCTTGGGCTGCCTCAGCTGTTGCTGCTGCTGTTGTTGCTGCTGCTGCTGCTGCTGTTCGGCTATGCGACGACTAAATGCGCTATGCAATTGAGCTGTGGTCACACTCGCCTTATTGCTGCCCTGAGCTAGCGGCGCAGTTATAAACGAGGATGTCTGTATCTGTTGATGATTGTGATGTTGTTGCTGTTGTTGATGTGGCTGCAACTGTTGCTGCTGCTGCTGTTCTTCCTGTTCGGCCAAAGTATCCTCCCATGAGCCAGAGTTTAATTTGTGTTCATCTGAAATATATAGAGAAGAGGCAATTTTTCAAGATTAGTTTACTGCGCAATGCGATGATGATGATGATGACGATAGCAAAAGTGCTCGCAAAATGTATTTGGCGGCAATTGTGGATTACTACAACTTTAAGTGACTGGCCATGGCCATGTGCAACAGCAACAGCAACTTGTGTGTGTGGCATGCGTGGGCATCAAAGCCAAGAGACCGACAATCTGCGCCGCACCAAATTGGCTGAAACAAATCAAAGTTCTTGGCAAGAACTGTCGCGAATTGCCCGCGCAACTCGTTAGCGCCGGCGATAGCTGTGTTTCATTGTCTCTGTCTGTGTGTGTGTGTGTATGTGTATGTGTGTGTGGGTTGTTTTCTAGTGGCCATGGCCACAGGCAAGAGCAACAGCAACAGCAGCAGCCAGTTACCAATAGGCAGCAGACAGCAACAACTCCCACACATTAGCAACTTTGCATTTGCCTCTCGGCACTGACAGCATTTGTCATGCCACAAGCAAACAACACCCGTATCAAGCAATAACAGTAACAGAAACAACCGACAACCAACAACCAACAACAGCAACCGACAGCGACAATCGGGACAACAATTGATGCTGAGTTTCGTGCCAATTCACGTGGTCGTAATTAATCATGTGGCAAATTTTGCGATAACTGCGATTTAAATGCTGCCGCTGTTGCTGCTGCTGCTGCGGTTATTACACCCGGCCAACGCAATGCTGTAAATGGGGTATTACCATTAAGTGGTCAGCAGGCAGTACTACAAAATCATAGATTTATAAATACAAAAAAAAGATACAGCAAATCTTTGATGTGTTCTCTTAATATAGCAAGTTAATTTTAAACTTATGCAAATTACTTTTTTCTTTTGACATTTGCTTTGTTAAAATCAGAGTTATTAAATTAAAACCTAGCCTGAAGGCTTCAGTTGCTTTGACTTGTATTTATTTTGTACCCTCAAGTTGCATTGAATTTTGTATTTGCAGCAATACAATTAATTAATATCATATATATCTTACAAATATCTAATCGAATGGCAAGTAGACGACTTTGAGTTGGAGAGTTGCAAAGTTAAAAGATCAAAATATTAATTTTCGGTATAAAAATGAACATTTTCTTGAATGTGTTGTAAAAGAAAAGTAATTCAAATATACAATTTTGTATATGCTCGACGAATACTGTCTTCAAAACAGTTAATATAAGAATGTAATTAGAATATTTTATAAGAATAATATGAATAGAAATTTTGAGAAGTGAAAAATTCTAATTTGTCTTATCAACTTGTCTTATCAACTTGATTATTGGCCTAACAATAATGATATTATTTGAGCTGGTTTTGACATGTTGTATGTTCTCATATAGTGCTTTAGCAATATATACAGTTGCAGGGTATAACAAAGTCGAGTTTGCCGCAGAAACGAGGTCGAACTTATTACTGTTGCTTGGACACTGCCCTTTGCTTGGGCGTGGCCTGATTTTCATAGTACAATCTTTTACATTGAAAGCAACAGGGAATAACAAAGAGAGTGACGGAGAGTGGGAGGGAGAGAAGAAAGAAGAGAGAGTAGAGTAGGAGAGGAAAAAAGAGGCCTAAGAGGCGACACAGAAGCAACGAAATGCCGGCAGACAAATATTTGCCAATTTCAAGGCATCTTACAATATATTGCCAGCATGTGGGAATGCGTGTGTGTGTATTAGTGTATACATATGTGTGCATGTGTGTGTGTATGTGTGTGTTAAGGGTACAGTGCCCTTTCCCCACACGCACTTAGAGCATGAATCCGTTTTTACAAAATTGAGTTTGTGTAACTTTTTTTGGTTCTTTCTTTTTTTGTGCATATGGCGTATATTGAAAGCATCTAAGCAAAAGGTTGCCAATGGGTATACTCGCTTGCCACACACGTGTTGCACATGTAAATTAGAGTTTTAATTGAGAATATCTATTTACAGCGTATGTTGTAGTCGATCATCATGGAGCGATCGACAGCGAAGGACTTACGCCACTTTGTACTAATGACAAAGTTTGTGCGTCTTTTCGCCAAATTTGTTTGCTTATCTGCGAGAATATCTCGTATCTCATACATATATACTATATATACACATATGTATATATACAAAAACATATATGTATTTATTTATGCACACATTTTGATTAAGTTAAACCATGCTTTGAGTTGAGTTGCGTTAATAAGCTCGCCAGGCAACAACTGGGTTAAAACATGCAAATATATGTACATACATTTAGTAGAACACACTAAACTCAGGCAAAAGTACAATATTTATTCGAAATACATTGCTAACGAGCGAGCTGGCTATTGGATAACTCTTGGCAATTATGCGCACATTTCAATTAATATGCAACAATTAAAGTAATTATGTGATAACACAGAATTATTGGTGTGTCTCTTTACCTCAATAAAGCTACTTATTTATTTCATTTCATTCTTTATTACTATATGTATGGTAAAACAATAAATAATAATAATAATAATAATAATAATAATAATAATAATAATAATAATAATAATAATAATAATAATAATAATAATAATAATAATAATAATAATAATAATAATAATAATAATAATAATAATAATAATAATAATAATAATAATAATAATAATAATAATTATAATATTATTAAGCCCTCTTTAAGAATTAAATGGCAAACAATTCTTTTTACAACTTAATTATTTTGTTCATCTTTGAATGCGATTAAGTGATTTCAATTAAACGCATCATTTATGTTAAGTTCAATTACAATGACACTTAGAGTATTCAATTAAATGCTTTGAGTGGAATTAATAAATTGTGGAACACTTTTTTTTGGACAAGTATCGTTTGATGCTGTAAAGTGCATAGAACAATGAGAACATTTTAACATTTTTAATTGCGAGGATGCGAGGAAAAACAACTCATTCAAGTTAGTAGATTATGAAATAGGACCAACTTCCTGTACCACTTTACCACTTTGCATCTTTTAAGCGAACCTCATATATTACAAGTGTGCTGATGCACATACATATATTGGTAAACTGCTGAAATGGGACGATCACTAATGCGCCTGTCAATTAGCAGAGCCAGCAAAATGGCCTAAGGCTTGGCATTGCGTATACGCCCAGTGTGTCGAATGCGCATTACATGGCACACTCACACACACACACACACGTGTTCGGTATGTGTTCTGTTCTGTTTTCTGTGTTCTGTGTTGACCGCCCTTGGCCAAGAGCAGCAAGCAAAGTCGACGAGTCGACGCCTCGGCGAACTGCACAAAAAGAGTTAGCTGCATGAGTGCAAATGAGAATTGAGTGTGTGTAATGTGAGTGCATTCATAGTTGCACCGCTTTGGGTTTCATTGGCAGACTCATGGCCGCCAACACACACACTTACACACACACACACACAGAGCAGTGCTTTTTGAACTGCATTCTGCAAAAGGAAAACAAAAAAAATAAAGAAAGAAAAACCGAGCCACAAGTGGCTAGTGGATATTGTGCAATATTTCATGCACACATTATTACGTATACGCAGCGTTTTATGGCCTCGACGATAGCACATTAATTATGATCGAAAAACTCAAACTCAAACTCAACTCTCCTGGCACGCGATTGCGATTTGCAGCAATCCAGGCACACAGCAACAACCACTCCCCTCCACTCCTTTTTGCATAATGCGTCGTCGTCAGCGATTTGCACAGAAATCATATAAAAATTAATCATACGCCATGTGAATCGCGGAGGTGGTATGACAAAAACGTAAAACGTGAAACAAAACGCAACATTTGCATAACAAACCCAGTCAAAATGTCAGTCAGCGAGTCAGAGTTAGAGACATTCAGTCATTCATTAGTTTTTGGCTCGATTGGTAATTTCTAGTCATGATTAATGAGGCTCATTAAAGCAGACTTCGACTGCAGGCAGCGGCTCAGCGACTGCAGCTGAAAAATAAACATGCTAATGACTCGTGCACTAAACTTCAATTATATAAATTACAATAAAATATTATTGTACTCGTACTATATGAAGCGGCCCACGACAAGACAAGAGAATCAACTCAAAAAATATCACATTCAAATGCTGTAAAAAGCAGCGTCAAATTCCAAGAATTATACTTTTTACTTTTGTTATGCTTTCAGCATTGTCGTCAACAAAAACAAAACAGAATGAAAGCAGACATATTACACAATGCGTGGGCGCAAATTGCATATTATAATAACACAAGAAATAACTGCAAATCGTATTAAACGGAATTACAAAGCAAATATGAAAATATCTCAAGTTACTTTAAGATATTCTTGAGGCAAATATTTGCAAAATTAAATATAATGTGAATGAGTTGAAGTAAAATTCAATGTAAAGGAATTTAACTCTAATGTCAAGCCAATAATGTTTGAACAGAATGTTAAATAAATACATAACAAAACAAATTCAAACATGCATTATTAATGCACTATTTATGAAACAGAATTACAAAACAAATATGGAAATACTTTAAGTTTACTTTCTTTAGGTAAATATTGCAAAATTAAATTGAATGCAAATTAAATTAAAGATCAACAATATGTAAATGAATTTCATTTTAATTTCTAGCTAATAATATTGCCACAAAATACTAAATAGATACCTAATCAGCACTTCATACACTGAGAGGCAAGAGTGTCTTGAGGATTATTGCAAACTTACCACTATCAAATCATCAACTATCAATCGAATGGCTTAATATCTTATCTAATTAGCAATCACATTTAAGCACAGGCAACAATTACACATTGAAAGCAACTTTTTTAACTGTGCAGAAGTCAAAGCTTGCTAATTGAAAAGACAGCTACAAGTGGCCACTAAAATGTAGCCAATTCAATTGACTTTTAACAGATTTGAATGGCTCAACTTGCAGTCTGGCAGTTTGGCTGTTGCTCGAATTGAAACTTTTGGCCGCAGCTTGTCGCGTGTTTTATAAATTGTTTGTCAGCCAGCCAGCGCCATTGGCAATGCCAATGACAATCTATGTAAGTTGTTGTCTGTGTTTGGTCTTTTTTTTTTTGGGCGAAAGTCACCTGCTGCGCTTCGTGCAGCATGCGGTCTAATGAGGCCGCCACTTGCCGCATTTGCTGGCACGAGTTGCAAAGTAATTTCGTGTGCGATGTGTCTGAACTGAACTGAGCTGAACTGAACTGAAATTGAGAAGCACGCAGCGCACATGCACTTTAAGGCAAAGCTCATTCACTCAGTTAACCGCAAGAAGCAAGTTTTGCCGCGGGATGGGGAAGGATGGGAGGGGGAGGAAGAGTGGGTGCTTAACTTTCAGCTTTCAGCTTGGTTTGGCCTGGTTAAAATGGAGCTCATTACGCAGCCGCCGCCCCGAAAAAGAAAAACAGCTTAGAGAGCACGATGATGACGATGAGGATGACGATGGTCGATATACGATGAGATGAGGATGGATGCTTTATGGATACGCGCGTGTGTTCTTAATCCAAACACCGAGCCCAAACACCAGCAACAAACACAAACACCACCACCACGTGTCTATAATAAGTGGAAATTGCTTTCTATTTGCAATTTTGATGACGATGCGATGCTTCAGACTGAACCTAGAGACCAGAGACCAGGCCAAAAGCAAGCAACGCGTGTCTTTTGCCATAAACTAATTATTATAATGTAAATCACACACGCAACCCGACCCGACCCGACTTATGTTTTCCTGTGGGGGCCAAAGAAGAAGAAGCTGCTGCTGTTGCTGCTGCTGCTGCTTCTGTCCAGGAAGCTCTCTATAAAATATCCCATCCACTCACATAATTACAAGACACAGAAACAGAAAAGCCAAAGGAAAACGCTGGAATTTCTATACAAAATTTATACGAGAAATAATTATTCTTCAATTGCAAACTTCTGCAGATCTTTATCGCATAAATAATCCGCTCTCTAGATATGTACGTATGTCAAACTAATGTGCAGCGAGTGAACTGAGGGAAAAATCTGTGCCAGTTGCAATAATTAATGGCATTAGAAGTAGGTGTTGAGGAAATTAGAAATGCCGACGATGGAGCTGCTTCAGCTGTGCCAAAAGAAAAAAAAAGAAAAAAAGTGATAAACTTGTTCAATTTTACGACTGCTGCTGCGTTCATAAAATTGCAAATTGTTTGGCAATTGGCAACACACACACACACACAACAACAACAAACTGACACAAAAATGTAGCAGTCAAAAGCGAAGGCAGAGGCGTTGAATCAAATATTCGAAATTGGGTTAAATCATCGACAACAACCGAAATGAATTTGGCTCAAAAAGGGTACAAAATGAATGAATGAAATGTCTGCAATTAGAGCAAATGGTAAATAATCTGTGCGAATGATGAGCAAATAGCCAAATGATGAGCCAGAGAACAAAGGCGATCGAAAAAATATTTCTAGCTATATTCATTCGACTTTGTCTGGCAATTTTTGGGATAATATACTCTTATAGTTAACTATAAGTTAATAATATTTTAGACATTAGTTTCTCTGTTTAATCCATTTCGATTTATTATAGTATGTATTCTATTTTTCAAATTTTCCCTTTTTATTCTATATTTATTTTTGGGGTTTTTTTTTATAAGTACTGTTGGTTATTATTTTGAGGCAGACCATTTTTTTTAAAACCTTTTCATTTATTATAATACTTGATATATTCTTCAACTATTTGCTTTTCATTCTATCAAATACTTTTTTTAAAATTTATATTTTAAAGTTTTTTATTAATATATTAGTTATTATTGTCAGCTGTATTCTGCTTTGTTTACGCATTTTGATTTATTTTTTTAATATGTATATACTTATCAGTTAACGTATTTCTTCTCTTTTATTATTTTCTTTATGGCGTATTTACGTTTTGACTTGAGCATTATTGTTGCTTATTCCTCTCGAGTTGACTTAATAACTTGGCCTGCTTATTGGCATCTGGCCGTAGATTTAACATGAAAAGTTTCACATTTTGCTGCGTATTTATTATTTTGCAACTGTCGAGGGGCAACGTGACGTATGCGCAATGTGCGATAAGAGACAGTTGCCCGCATTGAATTTGACCGGGCAAACGCGTGGGATTAACAAAAGCAGTCAACAACTGTCAGAAGACGACCTTGCCGCTTGCCACTTGCCACTTGCCACCTGCCACGTTAACTTTCGCACGTTGAATAGGGCTTAATTAGCAAATCATAAACAATGAGTTGAGAGTTGAGTTGAGTTGTGTTGTGTTGAGTTGGGTTGTGGACTAGTTTACAGTCAACAGCCAGCAGGCAACCGTTAGCTGCTACATGCCACTTGCCAGTTGCCACTTGCCAGTTGCAACGTGTGTCCCACATGAATTATTTAGCTGTGGACTGTGATTGGTACCTGGGCATCTGGGCGTGTGAAAATGTCAGAATCAAATTAAACTGTTTGCGTTGCATGCAACTTGCCTCGTGTGTGTGTGTGTGCATATGTGGCAACGAAATGTTAGAGAGAACAGCTGCGGCGACCCTCTCAGCCTCAGGCTCAGCCTCAGGTTCAGTCAATTGCAACTGCCAACTTGTGTCCACTTGACGCTGGCATAGACAGTTGTTGCCACAATCGGAGGTGCAACAGCAGCTAAAGATAAGAGTGTAGTATAGAAGAGAGTGTTGGCTCTTTTTTGCTTTTTTACCTATTTTAAGGCATTTGCTGAAAAACAAAAACACAAGCAGCGAAGGAGAAGGAGAAGGAAGCGCAGTTGATAGAGAGTCGAGGCGATGCGATGCCTTTGCTTTTGCTTTTGCCTTTGCCTCGCTGCTCAGATGGATGGATGAATGCGAATGTGGGCTCTTGAATGTGCCACATGCCACATGCCACTGCCTTTGACTATTTTTAGCGGTCGCTGAGCTGCAAACAATGCGGCGACGTCAAGTGGCCTGACTCGCCTACCTCCCTCCCTCCCTCCCTTCTTCCTTCTCCGCTTCCCCGCTCCCTGGACTGTCCAAATGACGAAGCGACGAACGAGCTGAAATCTCAACAACAAAACTTGAGCTTAGGGCAGCTGCATTGGCCACAGCCTGGTAGGGGGAGGGGTGAGGGGGGAGGAAGTAGCGTGCAACATTGCAAAGTGTCAACGCCCACGAGATGACGATGAGGATGACGATGAGGATGAGGAGGACTTCACGAGGACTTGAAAAGGCTTCGAACTGCGACAGCCGGTGGCAATGGCATTGCCACAATAGCTGCTGCCTTTGACAAGCCTTTGTGAGCGTTGCCTCTCTTAAATTAATATTTGCTGACACCCCCCACTCGTCCACGGTTTCCTCCTAACCCCTTAAAGACAACACAGGATGTGTACAATGTGCTCAAAGCAAACGCGACAGCTTTCCCAATATGTTCAATAATTTCAATTCAATTCAATTCGATTTGAGAGTTGAGCTGTGCGTATTTTGCTTGAGATTAGTCTTTCTTTACAGCTAGGGCTGAGAGAGTTCATTAATTAATTGCGAACAGAAAAAACTTTGACACGCACAAAGCCATTCGTCATCAAATAATGCCAAACTATAATATCGCAAAGTGTTTGCAATATAAGTCGAACATTTCTTGGCACACAATTAATCCAAACGCAGCTCACTTAATGTAATTTAAAGTTTTATTTTATGCCAATTCAATTAAAAGCGCCAGCAAGTTTTAACATTTTGAAACTCAATATATACAACGCGCTCATTAAATAAAATTTGCATTTCAACTGCGAACTGATTGATTTTATTAATTGCAAATTAAAACTGACAATTCGAAATCAAGTTGCAGCCAATTTGGAGACTGCAAATTGATTAATCATTTAATTTTTTTTTGTTTTTAGTATTTTATGATACTGTATTTTAAGTTGTAAGGTCACAGATACTCTGTAATTTATATAATAAGCAAAAAAACAAGAAAACTACAGTCGAATGTTCTCTACTGTGAGTTACTCGCTATTTATTTTGAATAAAAGCAAAACAGTGCGATATTATTCTTAAAATATACCAAATTAATATACCACAAAGTACTAACAAAGGCTATATTTGGTATATTTCGAATGTAGTACTTTATCGATATATCAAATATGGTCTTTAGTTCAAATTTGTTTTGGTACACTTTATGAATAATATTGCACTCTTTTGTAACTTTAGTTTTCTTACCTGTTATAATACTGCATTTAAGTTGTAAGATCACAGATAAATACCCTTTAATTCGTATAATAAGCAAAACATTGCAAACTGAAACTGACAATTCGAAATGAATCTGGAAACTGCAATTGAAACGAAGTTGATTACTCATTTCATTATTCTTTTTTTTTTAGAATTTTATAATACTGTATTTCAAGTTGTAAGGTCACAGATACCCTGTAATTTATATAATAAGCAAAAAAACAAGAAAACTACAGTCGAATGTTCTCTACTGTGAGTTACCCGCTATATATTTTAAATAAAAGCAAAACAGTGTGGTATTATTCTTAAAATATACTAAATTAATATACCACAAAATAATAAAATACTACCAAAGTTTATATTTGGTATATTTATATAGTTCTACGTTAAAAATGTTATGGTATATTTCGAATGTAATACTTTATCGATATATCAAATATGGTCTTCAGTACAAATTTGTTTTTGTACACTTTAAGAATAAGAATAATATTGCACTCTTTCTTTACTTGTTATAATACTGCATTTAAGTTGTAAGCTCACAGATAAATACCCTTCAATTCGTATAATAAACAAAACATTGCAAACTGAAACTGACAATTCGAAATGAATCTGGAAACTGCAATTGAAACTAAGTTGATTACTCATTTCATTATTCTTTTTTTTTTTTGCTTTTCATAATCCCCATTTGAAGTAGTAAGGTCATAGATAGATACCCTGTAATATGTATGATAAACAAAACAATATTTCACACCAAATTGTGCCTACTTTTCCATCGATGTTTATAGATAGTGTTAATGTATTGTGATTATTTCTCAGCTCGTTGCTAGCTTTAATATTCACAATAAAAAAAAGAAAAAAACACTGTGTGCTCAACGTGTTAGCGTTTGTCATTTGTAAACAATTTGCCGCTCAGCGCGCGATTAGTTTATTTTTCCAATTGAATTTCTTCAATATTGCGAAATGTTTGAAATGTTTTTTGTCGATTATTGTATTTGTATTTGTTTTGAATTTGTTGAGAGTGCGTTGTTGTTTTCCTTATCAGTTTTCCAGTTTTCCCCTTTCGTTTCATTTCGTTTCGTTTTATTTATTTATGATATTTACACACACTAAATGTAGATATATGAGTGCCTGTGTCTGTGTGTGTGACACGGTTTCACTTTCATTGGCGCTTATCAGAGAAGCAGACTCTCAACTTGAGTTGAGTTGCTTTTTCTGGCCCAAACTTGTTGTTTGTTGTTGCCGCCGCCGCTGTCGTCGCGTAAGCGAAGTGGCCCAACACAACAACAACAACAACAACAACACGACATGGAATGGGGGCAAAAGGGGGCGTAACGTCATCAACCTGGACTGCATCAACACTGCGACTGAGAGACTGAGACTGAGAGTCGTTCGCTTTCTTACACGAATTTGGTAATTGCAATTTACATAAATTTTCTTGTCAGCTGTCGGCAGCCGGCAATTTGCGCACATTTATAAACATTTTGTGTTTTTTTTTTTTTTTCTTTAGTCTATATATGTTTGCGGCTATTACGTTTAAAGCTATAATTATGAGAGCAACAACAACAACAGCAACAACATAATTTATGAGCCTCTCTGTGCTCTGCTTTTGTCTGATGAGCCGAACCGAAACTGAAACTGAATTTTTGCTCGACGATCGACTGCTGACTTTAATAAAATAATAAGCAATAATAATAATTGATCGAAACTATGCGAACAAAAATAAAAAACGAAATAATAAAGCAACGCAGCAGCTGGAAAAATGGGTAAATGCAAGAGCAATTTTTGCAGTTGCCAAGAATGCGCACAAGTTCAAAGTGAAAGCCAACAACATAGCAGCAAGCTGCACAACAACAGGTAACAGCTGGAACAGCAACAGCAACAACAACAAAAACAAAAACAAAAATAATAATCGAATGACCATTAAAAGCAAAAGTTGATTTAAAAGCCGCCAAGCAACAAGAATTCAAAGTCAGAGAGCTGCCAAAAAAATAATGCAACAACTTTTGCAGAGAGTCAACAAATTGAAAATGATTGAAATGAAATATTTCAAGAAACTATTTAAAATGCTTTATGAATATTTGCATTCACTTGCAGCTTTATAATTTAAGAAAAAGTATACAAGTGGTTTCTTAAAATGTTTTTCATTTTTTACTATGATTTGCTTTTATCAACATTAATAATTGAAATACTTAATGCATAAATGCTGCAATTCTATACAAATCTTTGTATTAATAATGTGCATCAGTAAAAGTGGAATCAAAATAATACTAGTAGCTTCCCATTTATTATTATTATTTAGTTTGTTGCCTCACTTTTTATTTCAAAAAAAAAAAATTATTGTATTAAAATGAATACTTTTAGAATTTTTGCACTCACTCGACTCCTTCCATAATGAAAGTTGTTTTTTTTTTTGTAATAACAATAATAAGTAAGTTGGCAGCTGAGTTTTCATTGTCATGAAATGAATGAATAACTGAAAAGTTGCCAACTGTCTATCAATCGAAATCTTTGTATTCAAATGCATTTTATAAATGCATAAAATAATATAACAACAAGTAGTAAATTAACAGCTGAGTTTGTCATTCAACATAAAAGATGCGAATTAACTCTATAATAATATTATTTATTTTTGTTAGCAAACTGTCTCAAACAGTGTTGAATTCAAAATATTATTTAAATACATAAAACAAACATGTTACTCTACAAAAACTTGCTCGTAATTTTGTTGCACATTATGAACTTACTTATTTTTTTCCGCTTACCGCTCAAATTTGTGGCAAACTTTTCACTTTTCCACTTTTAATTACTACAACACACAGGAAAAAAAGAAGAAAAGTTCTCAGTTGAAATAAAAGTTGCACTTGTGGTGCTTTAATGGTTGTTTTTAGTGCTGCTGCTGAACAAATTAAGAACATATTTCAATTGCTATTCTCTTTTAATTTTCCCACTTGTTCTTTACTCTTTAAGCAAAGTGTTTAAAGTGCATTTTAACCTTTGCATTTAAATGAAAAGGATTTGCATTGATATTCTCTTTTAATTCTTCCATTTGTTCTTAACTTTATTTCACTATTATTCAAATTGCATTTTATATTTCAATTCTTAAAGTTTGAAATATTTGAAGATTTCACATACTTATAAAATTGTAAACTTCAGTATCTATAAATTTATGCTCAGTTATTTATGATCTGTCAACTATTTAAGTAAGATCAACGCATTGATCATTCTTCAAGTTGCACTTTGAAGCTTTAATTATGATTTATCGTGATGCTTGGTGATATAATTGAAATTGAAAAGCAATTTCCAATTGATGTAAATATGTAGTAGAAGGGCAACGGAAGTTGTTTTGTTTGTCTTTTCGTTTTCTTTATTGGGTGTGTGTGTGTGCAACTTCCCGTTATTACGTGAACCGATTACAGCTCAATATCAAAGACAAAATGCATCCAAATGTCAAAGCTTTGCGGTTGACAGCATCGTGATGCCCCCGCCTCCATCTCCATCTTTGCCACCGCCACCGCATCAGTCACCGCATCAGCGATGGCAGCGTCTAATTGCAGTGCGTGTGTCGTGTCTCATTTGACTTTGAGGAAGTGCTCGCTGCCATACGCAAACGAAGGCAGACACGCAGTCTGTTCGCAGACTCTAATTTAGCACCCAAGCCAATGCCCTCAACAAATGCAAATGCTGCAGCTTCAACTTCAGTTGCAACTGCAACTGCAACTGCGGTGCAGCTTTGTTTACGCATTTCTGTGCCTGTGTGTGTGTGTGTGTTTGTGTTGTTTGTTATTGCCTCCCGTCTTGCAACTTGCAACTCGCAGCCGCTGCGTTGATCTTATGCATATAATTTGATCATTGGAAAGTGCACAACACACACACACACACACACACACACACACACACACATTTATAGCATAAACGAACTCCCACTCCCGCTGTAATGTTTCCTCTTTAAGCTCTCTCCGTTCCTCCCCCCTCAACGTTTGATATTGAATTTCATTATTGTTTTCTTGTTAATGTTAATGTCGATGTTGTTGTTGATGTTGGCATCTCTCGTATTGTTGTCTTTTGCCATGTCTCCTCACCAGTGCAGTTTCCTCGACACACAAAGAGAGAGAGAGCGAGAGTTTTTTGGTTGCCTGAATTCCGAATTCTGTTGTAATTGTTTGTGCTTCTTTATTTACACAACAAAGTGTTCGGCCATCTTGGCCATCTGTGCTCATGTTGTCCAGCGAAAATACAAAAAAAAAAAAAAATAAGAACGTAACCAAATAGATCAACAAAGTCAACCACGTGCGTTAATGTGCTCGACAGAATATAGAACAAAACAACTACTAATAATATTTACTATTAAGGCAGAGACTGATCGACTTTTAGATACTTCGTGGCTAGATTCAAAGGTTTATTCCACACTTTTTAATGTTTTTCGTGAATGTTGGTTTTTTATTCTCAAAGGTTTATTCAATTAAAATTTTTATTTTTTTTTATGTTTTGTTTTCTTTTTCACTGTTTGGCACATACATAAATTGAATTTAACAATTTTCTAAATACACAAAAGCTGTGCATCAATAAAGGTTTATTCATTTTAGATTTCATTTCTTGACTGCACATAAATTGCTAAATAGTCAAATTATGAGAATTCGATTTTACATTCAGCTTCTGGTAAACATAAATTCTACACGCTTCTACAATAATTAAACAAAGCTTTGGCATCCGGTATTGGCAAAAACCATTTCTAGTATGTGAAATGAACTTAAATAAATACATATACATATATCTGTATCTATAGCTGTAGATGTTGCATGATCACATCATCATCGGCTTGCTTTGAGAGAGAATCGGCATCGATTGGTCTGCGATCTCTGAAACCGAATTCGAATTCTCGAATTCGAGACAGTCTCGTTTCAGTTAATTAGCAATCGTGATCACATTTTGACGCATTTGTTTCACATTTCCGCCAAGCCGACTTAACTAATTCTTAATTTTGTACAAAAAACATTCGAATGAAGTGAGGGGGGAAAAAGCGAAAAGCGAAAAACAAAAAGCGAAAAGCGAAAAATAAATGCTATTAATATGTGAGCAACAGGTTAAGCGACTCTCAGACTTAAACGAAATGTCACACTGTCGCCCGAGGGTAATAATAATAAGAATAATGAAAATAAATCAAGTATACGCAGTGTGACTCACACGACAGCCAAACAATTGTCGAAATAAAGTATGATTCTATACGGGATTATGTCAATAAAACTCGTTTGCTTCTTCGTCTCGCGTTTTGGCTATTTAAAGCCGCCAAGTAATGCCAAACAACAAATAGCAAACAACAAACAGCAAAGAGCAGAAGCCGAAGCCGAAAAGCGAAGCAAAAGGCGTATTTCGCTAATGTTCATTAATGGATTTGCGACATTTTTATGATGACTCTGTTTTTTGTTGTTGCTGCTGCTGTTGCTGTTGCTTTTGCCTAAAGATATGCGATAATTTTATGATTGATTCTTCGGCCAACGACAACGACAACGACAACATGTGGCGGTAGCAATGTAAGATTGCAACACTTGTTAGGCACGCACCAAAATACACAGCACAGAGCAAACACACAAACTTGACCTTAATTTCGGCAACTGGCGTCGCGCCATTGCGTGCGACTGCGACGGCGACTGGCTGAAATTTCCATGCCACACACTCATTATACTCGCCACCCATAGGGTAGAAGGGTATTATAACTTTGTGGCAGCAGGAAATGTATGTAACAGGCAGAAGGAGACATCTATAAAGTATATACATATATTCTTGATCAACGTCCATGTTCGTCTGTCCGCACGAACACATAGATCTCAGAGTCTATAAGAGACTTTACCAAATATAACCTTTGGTATAGTTTTAGTATTATTGCGGTATATTAATTTGGTATATTCATTCAAAATGGCTAGCGGGTATCTCGCAGTTGAGCAAAGAGAGACAATAACCAGTGTAGCCTTTGGTATATTTTGTAGTATTTTTGTGGTATATTAATTTATTATATTTTAAAATTAATACTGTTTTGTTTTTATTCAAAAAAGACAAACTTTACCAAATATAGCAATTGGTATATTTTTAGTACTTTTGCGGTATATTAATTTGGTATGTTTCAATTAATTAATACTGTTTTGCTTTTATTCAGAATGAGTTGCAGCTATCTCACTATACGAAATACGGCCTTTGGTATATTTTTAGTATTTTTATGGTATATTAATTTGTTACATTTTAAGATTAATGCTGTTTTGTTTTTATTCAAAAAGACAGACAGCCTTTGGTATATTTTTAGTACTTTTGCGGTATATTAATTTGGTATATTTCAAAATTAATACCGCACTGATTTGTTTTTATTCAAAATGAGACCCGGGTATATTAATTTGGTATATTTTAAAGTTAATACCGCACTGATTTACTTTCATTCAAAATGAGACTCGGGTATCTCAGAGTCGAGCACACTCGACTGAAGCTTTCCTACTTGTTTTGTTGTGGGCCACTTAACCTTTATGGCCACCCAGCAGCAGCAGCAGCAGCAGCAGAGGCGGCGTCAGTTTTGGCTGTCAACTTGCCACTGCAACTCTGCCACCTGTGTGTGTGTGTGGTTGTGTGTGTCTGCAAAACTCTCCGACTGCATTTGGCGTTCGCACAGCGTGTGGCCAAAACAGAAAGAAAACAACAAAAAACGAATGCAATAAATGTGTGTTTTAAGCAGCCAGCTAGCAAGAGCAACAACAGCTCTCGCATGGCATGTAAACAAAACCGAATGTGTAACGCACAACCTTGAGGTTGTAAAGAGCCTCAGTCATCGCGCATGCATTGCGCAACTGAGGAAAACGTAAAACTGGCAAATGGCACAGCACAACACAACACAACACAACACAGCACAAACACTTGGCCAGACGAGACAGAGACTGTCTGTAGGTGGCGATTGCTCTAATTTGTGCAAGAATTCCATTTGGCTGGCAGCGAAAATCTTCGCACCTCATCGAGCTCGGCGCAGATACAAAATGTATCTTTATCTTTTTTAATCGCAACTGCAATTGCAACTGCTTAACATTCAGCCGCCGCTTACTTTTCATCATCGGTTTTGTTGTTGACTTTGAAAGTGCCGCTAAAATCAAAAACGTTGGAGGGGGAAGGGGAGGGGGAGGGGGAGACAGACAGGGGCAACAACAGGCATTTCACCGAAACATGTCAAATGTGTGGAGTGCAAAGTCAGAGACACTCGTATATCAACAACATGCAGCTAATCATAATTCATTGCCACAACAACAACAACATTAGACTGTCTAACAGGTGGCTGGTGGCTAAGTGCGTGCCTCACTCTGCCCCCCACTCTCTCTCCCCTCCCCACCCCTCTCTTTACACATCTCTTGCACAAATTGAGCAAATCGAATAAGACTGCAGCTGAGCTTTAAATCAAATACAAAACACGAAATTCAATTGAATTGGTCATACAAATAAATAGAGATACTCGTCGTCGTCGTCGCACACAACTCACTAAATGAAATTACACAATTTTCATGGCGGCCTTTTAATTAACAGACTAACAGCAATTACACCTGGCTTAGAGTTTAGTCGACAGCAGTATACTCTGACTTTTGTTTTTGGCGTTGCCAATTGCATTTTATAAATGTAATGTAATTAATTAAAGCCTTTACTTATATCTGCCATTTAAATTCTTTTAAATTATTTTTATCATATTTTCTCTCTGTAGTTTGTAATTCAAATTTGATTTAATTCAATAATTGTAATTGTTAGATTTTCATATATAATCAATGTATTTTTTAAGGCCTTCACTAATTCTTGTATCCCTACAACGTAAAACTAAATTGGAAACTTATTAAATATAATAATGAAATTGTAATTTGAATGTATGAAATATATTATTTTCAGCTTTTGTAATTCTCTTCACTTCATACGGCAAATGTAAATTGTTTTAGTGATAAATGTAGTATTTAAATTGCAGTTTTGAAATTTTGATTATATTCAATTTGAAATTTTAAATATGTTCTTTTCAGCAATTTCCTATTTTAATATTCCAATTACATTCTCTTCTGCTTATAACACATTAAATTAAATGAAGTAATAAGAATGCAATTTTTATCTAGACCATTTTTTATACCCCTATATTTATATGATAATATTAAACTGAAAATAATAAGTTTAGTATGATAAAAAAAAAATGTAATGATTTCAAACCTATTCTTTTGAACTGAAAATGTATTTTTAATATACTTCTTTCTTTAGCTCATATCTTCTAACATGCATTTTTGAAATGCATCTATCTCGAATAAAATGATAAATATGTTACCATATATACAAAATCTTTAGTGCTGACTGCTTGAGCACAGCGTTTTTATCGGGGATCCGGTATCTCAACAGGTTTTCACACTAATTTGCATATTTTCATTTGGCATGCTGCAATTGGCCCCCAATTGGATGCGCTAAATGGCTGAGCAAACCGTTCGCGGCTCACGGCTTGTGGCAACTTTGTCGACAGTTGCAGGCATTATGCAATTTTATTTAGTTTTTGGGGCGGCTTAATGCATATGATATATGCTGATATCGGGGTATTTGATCGGTTTAGCCTATGCAAGTTGGCCAGCTAATTAGCACAGCAACAACAACAGCAGCTCATTCACAATTCAGGCCGAGCGCCCACGCGATCTCTTTGGACAGCTTCATTAGCTTCATTAGGTCGGGCCACGCGGAGTATATAGTAAATAATGCAAATGCGACATTTTCCTCATCGTTAAAATCTGCCCCGATCCGAGAAACAACAACTCAATCCCCCCGCCGACTACGTGGGGCGCATGACACAATTTTATGGCTCCACTATATAACTGTTTGCTGTCAATAGATACTTGCTGCATGTGGTAGAAATTTAATGACAACCTCTGCACATGCGTACAAATTAACATAACATCAACTAAGTGTGTGTGATAGCTGCACACACACAACATCGAAGGCGAAATGCTCTTTATGGCCAACAACAAAATATAATATTAAAATCTTTAGTAGAATGTGAAGTAAAAAGCATGAGCAAGATAAGAGCGTTTAGCTCATTACTAAAAGAGTTCAGCTACTACTAAATATAAAACAGTAATAGAAAACGTTAGTTAATAGCGAAGCATTAACTAATGATTACTGTAAGGTTGGTTGCCATCAAATAGAAAACTTAAAAGTTATACAAGAAATATTTTTATGTGACAAAAATCAGCTGCAGCTGCTGTGACTTGATTGCTTTGTTTAACAAGTTGGTATATTTTGACTGTAGTAGTATATTAACATACTAAATATAGCTTTTGGTATATTTAAAAAAAATTTCCAGCTGTAGCTAATGTGACTGCTTCGTTTAACAAGTTGGTATATTTTGTACTCATTGGTGTACTTTCATTATAATAGTATTCTTATATACGAAATATAGCTTCGGTATATTTTAGTATTTTTCAGCTGAAACTTAACTGCTTCGTTTAACAATCTGGTATATTTTGTGTTATTTGGACTATTTTAACAGTACTAAATATAATTATTGATATATTTGATTGTAGAATACGATATATCGCAGTTGGCATATTTCAGTATTTTTTTCAGAGTATTAATTTGGTGCAGCTGTAGCTTTGTTTCTTGTACAATATGAAAACAGAATGTTTCGAAGTAAGCTACAAATGTCATTTAAGTCATTATAAAATTACTAAAAAAAAAGTAGTACTAAAAAGTAGTAGAAGCTTTTGACAATGTAAGACGTTTGTGAATAGCAAAGAATTAACAAGTGAATGAAAATGTGATTGCTAATTAATAGCATTGAACTGACTTGAAACACACAATGTAAAAAAGCTGCAGATGTGATTGATCTTATTACTAAATTACTAAAATAGTAGAGCTATTAAAAATAGTATGAGACTAATAGAAACAAACAAACAAACAAAGAATAAAAATGTGTAAATATTAAAACAAAATAAAGTGCGAGGCAAACGCGTTGTTAATTCACTCGTATTCTTCATGTGTGTAGCAAGTAAACTATGTTATGATAGCAAATGGAATGCGTCTTCCTCAAATCCATTAAAGAGGCAGCACACAGCGAGCGAGAACACTTCGAGTGCCAATGCCGTTGACAGATTGTTTTAAAGTGGAACTGGAGTTTGTACGCATTTAATGGCTATTTGATGAGCTGCGAATGCTAGAGGTTGAATTGCCGGACAAACAGACTTCAGACGGATAGTTTAAACACGTATCAGCACGGCAGCCAGTTCATTGAGGTGTCTAATTGTTGTGTGTGCGAGAGCGAGTGTGTGGAGGAGAGGGATGAGGAAAGGCACATTACTCATACGCCACTTGGTCATGTAACATTGCTGGGTAATTAAGTTGCCTATCTGTGTTATCTTTTGTTTGTGGCTCTTATCAGTGAGGGAGAGAGCAATGACGCAGAAAATCGTTGCCTGATTTCAGGCGCAAAATAAAGCCATTTTTGGCTAATTGGTTCTCTGCCCCATCCCCCGATACACTCATTATAATTACAAGCCAATTTTTCAGCGATTAAACTCAAACTAATTTCCAGCGATTGCGCACACGAAGACCACGGCCAACAAGCAACAGCAACATCAACAAGAAGTGAACGCCAAGGGACTTACAATTTTGCCACTCACATTGTAAAATGCAAAATGATTTCATATTAGGCTTAATATAGCTTTATGTACTGCACAAGGGGGCAGCAAAAAAACGGAGACAGTTGGGGCACGTTTCTCACACCGCCAGCGGCTGTTGTAATTTTAGAAAATTATTTCAAAATCCCTTCAGACGCACAAAACTCTCTGCCTCGGCTCTGTCTCCACTTGGCGCAGCGCAAAGAATTTTATTATTATTAAATAAAGGCAAAAAAGGCCGCACGAGAGAATCCTTTAAGCTGTTCAGCTGTGAGGATCCTAGCTGCTAGCTTCATTTTCTTATGAAAGGTAAATTTAGCTTGAACAGAGAGCGAGTGAGTGAGTGAGGGGCAGAAAGACCTCTCAGCTTGAAGGCAGTTAATCTATCAAAATGAATTTCGACTGCCTGCCAGTGGCAAGAAAAGCGAACGTAATTTGCTTTGCTATTCAGTAAAATATGTCTGCCTGTAATTTACACAGCACAATTCTGAGCTGAGCGGGAACTGAACGGGAGCTGAGCGACAAGCAATTAAAAAACATTGTGCCAAACGCGCCCACAAAACTGTTTTGACAACCCAGTCAAAGCGACAAATGACGGCAAACAGAGTGAGGCACTTACTATATACTATACTACTATATTATATATTCCAAGTTGAGAACCCAAAAGCCAAATAGACCATGACGACAAAACGACAAACGTTGTTTTTAGGGGCGATGCCAGTTCGATGCCAGTTCGCGGCCACTTTTTCCAAAAGGAAACTTCAATTTTGGGTGTGTTTGCTGCGGCTGACAATAATAAAAAAAAAAAACACTACATAGATAGATACATTCGTATATGTAGACAATGCCTGGCTGTTAACTAAAACTTAGAAGCGTGTGCGTGAGCGCGTGTACTTTACTTTAACAGCTGGAGACCTGAAGAGCTGAAAAGCTGGAGTTTGAGCTGTGCAATGTAAGGAAGGGAGGGGATGTAACGAGGGCATCTGGGTCACATGGCTCGCTGTCGCTGACATTCATTCAAGAAAACAACGCACAGCAACAAAAAAAAAAAATGAAAATAAATAAAACAGCTCCGCATATCACATTTCAAATGCGCAAACATTTACGACTAAGCGTGCCAAATGACAGTGAGACCAATAGAGAGAGAGAGAGATAGAGAGAGAGAAGCTAGGCCTCAAAGAACGAACCAACGACGCAAAAAGCCGGAAGGTTGCTACGGCCGTAACTCTGTGGCAGGTGCTACCATACATAGATAATAATGTAAGTGTGTGTGTGTGTGTGCTGTTGTATGCAACAAGTTGAAAGCTCGTCGCATGTTCCACCAACTCGTAATTAATCAATTTTGTACTTATGTCTTTGCTGGTTGCGCTGCACGCGACTGATTCATTGACTCACCTGAAAAGATAGCGAATGGAAATGGAAAAGTTCAGATTAGCGAGAGAACATGATACAGAAATTAATGGTGTTATAAAAAAACGTAATTACAATTTGAATAATTTCTTCATTTACTTTGATATTTAATATTTGGGTATTTTTGGAAAAATAAAACAAATATTTTTTAGGCATTTTTAAAAATAACAAATGATAACTGAGTTGTATGTTATTTAAGCTAAGGCATAGTTGAATAATTTTTCTTTAATATTGGGGAACTTCTGAAAATAAATCAAATATGATTTGGGAATTTTAAAAAATACAAGATACAATGATAACTGACTTGTATGTAATCAAAGCTAAGACTATGATAAATAATTTCTTTATTTTCTTTGATACTTTTTTTTTGAGAAATATCAAAAATAAAATGAATAATTTCTTACAGATTTTCATTATTTTATTTAGACATTTTCAAAAATAAAAAATATTAGTGGATTGGCCAAAAATTTCGAACTTTTCTTTGTTTATTTATTTATTAGTACTGTAGCTTAGATTTTAGTACATTACAATAATATCAGATATTAAAAAAATAAGAAGACTTTTGCCCTTTCTAAAGTAGGGAATATGGCAAACGATTTCAGGGGAAAGGATTTTTAGAATAACCTCATAGTGCATTAATAAGTTCTTTATTATTATTTCATGTATCGACTTTGAAGTCTTTAAAAAGAAAGCCGAAATACAAAACAACATTCTTGTTCAGTCTTTAAACTTAAAATCCAAAGAAAAGTCTTCATTAAATAACCAAAAGTTGTGCACAGAATTAATTGAAACGCAGCTGTCTAGAGACGATGCTCAACTCTAGCGTTATGCATTTAAAATCTAGACTCTATTCACTAAACATATATGTATGTATGTAGCTCATGTTTCGAACAAATGCCAAGCAACCAGGCGGATAGAGACTAGACTAGAGAGCAAACACACAGATAGAGAGAGAGAGAGAGACTAGCTACAATGGCTATTAATAGAGTTTTGCCTTGATAAGTAGGAAATCAACTTCCAAGTTACGCTAAAATCATCGAGTTACACTATTATTCATCATCTATCTCTGGCTCTCTGAAAATAGCACAAAGCGCAGTTCTATTCCAGTCCCAGACAGATAGACGAACAGACAATAATGTTACTTCACTTGTTTATTAAGGTAAGTAAGCTGCTGCACCATCAGGTGGATGGTTATGTGGGCGGATGAACAATGCATTTATGGTTGTCATGGATAGATAGTATGGATCGCCCACACACAGGAAAAGACAGCAAGCAGCAGCAACAACAACGACAACAACAAACAACAAACAAACATCGTGGCAAGCAATGGAAAAGCAACCCAAAAAAATGCCGACAAACGAAAGCGAAATTTTGCTGATGGTTTCGCTTTTTAGTTAATGAGATTAATTTGCAGTCGCTGCCGGCTTTAGTAACTGCGTCAGCTCCGATGTCAATTCATTGTTGTGCTTGGTGTTTGCTATGTTTGTTGCTATGTTTTGCTGCTTGTCTCTAAGGCGCTTAAAATATTTCACGCTTTTCTTTTTTGCCCCGTGGGCGAAATGCAAATTGAATGCGAGACAAAAGCCATTAAACATGCAGCATACAACACACACACACAAACACACACACACACACCACAAAAATAGTTAGAGTTGCTGTTTTCTTCTACCATGACCTGCTGCACGAGGGCAGCTCAGCTCGGTAATCACAATAAATATCAAAATATTCCAAGCTCGTATCAAATTTTCTGGGAATCAAGCACAACCCAAATAAAACACACACACACACACACACACACTCCCAAACACACACAAAGGCGCCATTGATAGTTAAATAAATGTGCTTTTCCTCAAAATCAACAGCTCTGATAATAGAAAGTTTCTCAGTTTTCGTTGAGTTGAGAAATAGCAAAATTCAACAGAAAATCTTTCGAGAATCAGTAATTAAGCCTCAATTCGTTGTAAGGCACGTTGCGAGTGTTCAAGCAATGTTGTACTTGCATTTTATTAATGAGTGTATCAAATGTATATTATGTATTCAATTTTCATTTGAATAGAATCGTTGCTTAGTAACTTGGAAGTTATTTATGAATCCATTTGCAGCTTTAGCTGCTTAAATGCTTTAAAGTAAACATTTTGGTATATTTTGAGCTTCATGGTATATTATTAGTGTATTGGTATACAGACAAACTGAATGTACTTTTCGGTATATTTTAAGTATATTCTGGACTGCCGCTTCTTGACTTGTAATACAATATAGACATACTAAGTATACTTTTCAGTATATTTTAAATATATTTTAACTAACCGCTTTCTTATTTGCAATAAAATCAAATAATGATTTCTTAATGCATCCCGGATTATTGTGTTTCAAAGCGATTTGCTTTTGTTAACTCGTAAAATTATTTAGGAAATCATTTGCAGTTTAGCAGCTTAAATGCATTAAGGGAAACTTTGGTATATTTTGTGCTCAATGGTATATTTTTAGTGCATTAGTATACAGACATACCAAATATATTTTTCAGTATATTTTAAGTATATTTTCGATTCCCGCTTTCTTACAAATAATAAAATCAAATAATGATTTCTTTATGCATCCCAGATTTGTGTGTTTCCAAGTAATTTGCATTTGTTATATTATATACTATATATACCATTGAGCGACCCTCGTTTAATACTACCTATATACAAATATGCATATACACTATATGACACATGGCATATGGCACGAAATGTGCATGTTTCAACAGTTTCCGTTAATGTTTGCATATTTGATTTGGAGCCAAACAAATTTATGACTCTCTTTCGAGCACGCTGCTGTCTTGAGGGAATGGCGTCATAGCCAAGCGACTAACCAAATAGCTCCAAAGCACACACAAGCCCAATAGGTATTATTGAAAATACATAGAAATTCAAACCAAATACCGTTGACAAATTGCAGTTTTGTATTGTGTGTGTGTTGCATTTGCATTCGAGTTGAAAAGGCGGCTGTAACCTGAGGACAACTAAAAAACCTGATGCCTCGAGGCCCATAAAACGAGCGTAAAAATCAATTATAAATTGCCCATAAGCTGTCATAAAGAATTAATTAATATACATATGTATGGATATACATGTGGAGTGTAAAGTAATGTTTGTAAACGAGCAAATAAAAAATAAAACTCCCACGCGAACAATATGCTATTTATGCGACAGACGCCCCCGACTTTGACATTGAAGTTGTTGCCACAGCAATAACAATAACAAAACTGCAAAAAAACGGAACAAAACAAAGAAATAAATGAAAACAAACTCGATCGACTGGCTTTTGAATATCGTGCATCATACCTCGTTTATACGAGTATAGAGACGGCAACAGATCCGCCAGTGATGACAGATTATGCGCCGCGTTACTATCGATTGATCGATCACACGGCTTAATTGTCTCAGTGGCATTGTCAGGAAATACTTGTACTCGAACCCAAACTCAAACTCAAACTCAGTCACTCAATCTCAATCTCTGGCATAGTCTCGTAATGATCCAAAATTAGACTTAGCGCATGAATGGCAAATAAAACCTGAAAGTGATTAGCAAAAAACCAAAAACAAAAAAATAAAGGAGTGTGCTCGACTGTAATCAACTCGCTAAACACAAAAGTAAATGAATAGAGAAGAGAAGCACGAACGCACAAATGAAATGGAAAATAAATCGCTAAAACATTGAATAAAATAAATAGCTTTAATTAAAACAAAAAAATGTAATTTGTAATAGTTATTGAGTGTTTTTTTTTTCTGCTCTTTGGAGGAATATTAATCAAATGAATTTAATTAAAATGTACAAATATAATTATGCAATGTGTACAATAAAAAAACGATGTATTTATTGGCTTATATAGTATTTTTTTGTGTGGCTACTTTCATTTCAATTCAAAACAGGCAATGACACATATGGGAAAATGTTCCTCGGGGAGACACATAAAGTTGTACGTGTATTTAAATTAAATTCAAGCTAAGCAGCTACTAAGGCTGCAAGTTGAAAGTGAATTTGATGCGTTTGTGTAGCCAGCCAGTGACAGCAAATTAAACGCTCATTAGCATATTCTAAGGAGACAGACAGACACAAACGGGATGGATGTTGGCACGCACGATTTCATCGCGGGAGTTTGAGCTGAGCGAGGGAGGAGAGCGGAGGGGCGGAAAGCGACGTCACGGGCAGGCAGGAAGTCGGTTCCGGTGGTGACGAAGACGATGCCGATGCCGACGCGTCGCTCGCCGGTGATGAAAGCAGAAGGTTGAAGTTGACAACAAAGCGTTTGGAGCCGCCTCAAAGCCGCAAGGCTTAGCTAACTGTGGCTGTCGGAAAGCGCAGAGAAAGACAGAGAGAGAGGGAGAGAGAGAGAGAGCGAGAGGATCTCTGTGTTGTGGGGAAGGCGTTGGCGAAATAAATTAATTTGCTTTACTTCATGTTTCAGACGTAGAAGTTGTTCGACGCATACTCTACTACCAGAAGAGCTATAAACTTGGACATCTCTTTGAAAAAACTGAAGTTTTCGCAACCCTAGAAAAGCTGAGTGATTCAATTGAAACCAGGGTTGCCAACTCATTTATATTTTTGAGAGTTCTACTAAAAGTGAAATTTAGTATATTTGGAAATCATTTGTTGTTTTAATAATTTGAAGCCTAAAAACTATTTGTAAATAAATTTTAGACTGCTTCCATTTAAATAAATAAAGAAATAAGCGATGATGAGAAAAGAATTCAAATTCATATGCAATATGTTATATGTTATATACAAAAATATGATGGTACAATAATAAATATTGAAATATTATCGTTAGTAAGTCTCAATCAACATATCCTAATCGAAATATAGGTAGTATAAAAGATTTCTTCCGCAACTCAACTCAGCTGAAATGTTTCCTTCGCAATATCTTCATCCATTGGATACCGGTAAGGGACTTGAAAGTTCTTTGCAGCTCAGTTGCGTGTCATTCAATTTACATTAATTTAGTTGATGTTTCAGTTTGGGGCAGGCAACATGGGGCGGCACCAAACAGGCCAAACAATTTGATTAGGCGGCAGTCCAGAAGAAATGTTGAGAATGGGGTCGGGTCGTCAGCTCAGCGCTCTAGACAGTTTTCGTCAATCAATCAATCGCTATTGGGCGTGGCAGACGCCCACAACTTTTGGGTGCAAACGGTGTGTCGCGCCGTAAAACACTTCAAAAGCCGCACAGAGCCGGATGCGGGTTATGTATGCTCATTTCAACTCAGCTCAGCTCAGCTAAGTCTCTGTCTCAACTAGACATCGACGTTGACTACTCCTCTTCTAGGTGGTCCCCAAAGACGACCTTTTGGGGCGTCTCGCCATCGCGTTACATCACACAACGAATAATGTCACGGCTGGGTCAATGGCCCCAAAAACCGAAGTGCTGTGATGTGATGTGCAATGCTCGTCGCCCCCGAAATTGGCAAAGAAGAGGAAAACCAACGGAGTCAGCAGTAAAAATTCTGCGAAGCGAGGGCAAAAGAAAGCAAGCGAGTGGAGTGGAGTGGAGGTGAAATGAAGTGAAGTGGAGTGTGCTATCAATTTGATTTGGGGGGCAGTCGCGATTCAAGCGAACTCATCCAATTCGAATGAAACGCAATCACACAAATCGCGGTTTCGTCAATGGAGCGCTGCACATGAGTCACATAAGTTAACGGGAATGGGAATGAGAATGGACATGAGAATGGAAATGGAAATGGAAATGGAGGGGGGGCTGAGGGTTTCTCAACGAAAGTGTGAGAAAAGAACCAAAACTGTAGTCATAATTTGCACATGTCAGCCGAAAGATACAAATGTATCTACAAGTCGCTTACAGTGACAACAACTCCAAAGTAACTTTCATTTAATGAAGAAAATGATGATGATGATGCACAAAGGGATTTTAATTGGCTTTTCCTCGCGTTTTCCCCATTCGCTTTCCATATTGTATTGTGTTTTCAGTTTTCAACTATATCTTGAGGGACTTTTCAATCTGCGATGTTTGCTTGAATTTTGACAAAATTTAACAAACGCGCACATATAGTATTTAAGTCAAGGACGTGACTTTTATAGCAAGTTTGTTTTATTTTTTTTTTTTGTGACTGTGTCTCGCTGATGTTCACTTTTTGTTTCAGCTGGCGGCAGCTCCGTCTTCTTCTTCTTAGTACAGTTACAGTTGTGAGATTTTTTTTTGTTTTGTTTTTGTGTGACCACTGAACAAATATGTTTTTGATTTCTGTCAAGTAATTGGCCATGTTTGTCACGCTGCTGCTTGTGGGCAACAAAAACTCCAACAACCACTTAGAAAATATAACCTGAGCTCTCAACTCCAACAGCTTGTTAACGGCCTTTTGATATTTGATTAGCCATTAAAGCTACGCCTCAAGGGTGCAAAGACAAGAAAGACAACTTTGAATCACATTAGAAGCCCAAAAAAAAAAAAACATCACAAAATGACAAAGAAAGTAAATCTTTGCCCTAAGCAAATGTTATTCTTTTGTTTTTAATGATATAATGAAATTAGACAAATAAAATAATAGTGCAAAAATCAATCAACATTTTAGACAAATATGTAATTTAATAGAAATGAAAATTCCTCAACACTCAAATCAACATATATGTAAAATTCATTTAATGCCATTTAATTAATATTTAGAGAATTTTCTCTGCCCAAGTTATTCGCAATTCGAATGCTTCGTGCATAAATGAATTTGCTTTGTTTGTGTGATATTTTTTGTTGTCGGCTTCAAGCATTTGACTCTCGTTTTGTTTGTGAGATGCCGCTGAGCGCAAGTTCAAGTGGCGTTGATTACAAATTTCAATATAAATTGAATTTGAAATGTTGGAACGCTCGAAACACGTTACGAGCGTATTAATCGAATTTCTGTCGCTTTCAGCAAATTGTGGCAAATGCAATTCATTCAAGGGTTAGTCCCGGGGGCTGGGCCCTGACCAAGCCAGACCAGACCCAAGCAGACCACACCAGATCGGACCAGACCAGGCAGGTGTGCCAATTTTTTAATTATGTTGCTTATTTACTCTTTGCTTACCCCACAAACCCGCCCCCCCACTAAGTCCCCTCGCTGACCCCACTCTCCGTTCAAATGCAACAGCAGCAGCTGAGCAAACGGAGACGTAAAAAAGAGTACAAAAAAAAAATTATAAGCAAAAATAAGCAGCGACTAGTCGATTTAAAAATACTCTTTCTGCCAATTCTTTGTAATGTTAAGCATTTAGCGAAGTTGCAAATGTCATAAAAATATTTATATGCACTTAAAAAAAAACTTGTTGAAAATAAAAGAATAATAATAATAATAAAATTTTCTTATAATATAAGAATTGCAACTTCTGGCAAAATTAAAAAAAAAAAATAAAGAGCGATTTAGCGCAATGAAAAATTGCTTTTGTTTGTTCTGCATTTCTCAATTACAAATTTTTCTTCAAATATTCATTGAAATTTGCTTTAAGATTAATAAAAATACAAATATTTTTGCATGTCAAGAAGAACGCAATTATGGTTAATTCTTTACTTGTAAAATAAAGTATTCTAAAATTAAATATAAATATGTTGAAATGTATATGCATTCTCTATATACAATATATATTTCAATTTATTAAAAAATAATAGAATGACGAATTAATTTTTTTTGGTAATTTTTCAATTTGAACAAAAATAAATATGTTTAACATTATATTCATTCTTTATAGTATATATTATATATGCATTCCAATATATTAAGTTATAATAAAATGAATAAATGATTTTTGTTCATTATTTTCTATTTGAACTGCATATTATAAAATAATAGAATATATAACTGATTTGTTTTTTGCTATATTTACCATTTGAACTGCTCTTCAATTCAACAATTCTTTATATGTATGTATATATTATATAAGCATTTCAATATATTAAGTTATAATAAAATGAATAAATGATTTTTGTTCATTACTTTCTATTTGAACTGCATATTATAAAATAATAGAATATATAACTGATTTGTTTATTGCTATTTTTACCATTTGAACTGCTCTTCAATTCAACAATTCTTTATATGTATATATTATATATGGATTTCAATATATTAAGTTATAATAAAATGAATAAATGATTTTTGATCATAATTTTCTATTTGAACTGCATATTATAAGATAATAGAATATATAACTGATTTGTTTTTTGCTATTTTTACCATTTGAACTGCTCTTCAATTCAACAATAATTTGAAATCTATCAAAGTCAGTGACTAAATGAATGCACCCAGCAAATGTCAGTGTATGCAAATGTGCACAAACAATGGGAATTAGTCAACACTGCTCGTATGGATGTCAACAATTCGTATCCATATGCCTGGCTGCGCACGGGCGCACCTCAGAAAAAAAAAATACAGTAACAACAACAACAACAGCAGAAAAGAGAAAGCCAAGGCAGCGAAGGGGAAGGAAGTGAAGAGCGGGAGGCGAGAGGCGGCCAAAGCAGAGCAGAGCAGAGCGGGGTAGGGTAGGGGTGTTGAACATTTGTGACAACTGCAACTGGTGACCCCAATTTAAGGGAGGGGGGTAATGTGTGTCAATAACTGACGCCTGCTAATAGCCGTTCATTGATATGAGATGTTGTTTATTGTTGACCAAGCAGAAGGAGAAGTTATCAACTATTGCTCTTGCTGCTGCTGTTTACACTGCACTATGTTACACTGTGCACACTGGGACTCAAGAGATCGTTGCACTTTCAATGCTTACAAAGTTCATAGAGCAAGTGACTGAAATTTGCTACGATTTTGATGACTCAGTAGCAGTTTAAAATCTGAATATGACTTGAAACTATTACACAAAGTGTAGCAATCAAATCTTGAAAGTATTTTGCAGTCGAGCACGCTCGTTTTGGGGCAATTTTTGCAATTGTTTTCTTGGCAATTTGCGAGACGCCCACGTCGAGATGAATATGTAATGTTCAAAACATGACCATGAGTTGGCATAAGAGGCATTTTAGTTTCGATTACAAATGTCGAAAAGTTATAAATGAAATGTCGGAATTGTGCATATGAGATCCAAGTACACAGCAACAACAATTGCTCAAGACTACGGCTACACGTGCCGTTTGAAATATGAATTTTAATTTCCTGCATTTTCTGACTATGACAGCGAAAAATTCTGTGTTTTTTTTTCACTTTTTGGAATACCCTTTGGCGTATGAGGCGCAAAATTACACTGAGTGTGGACTGTGGCAAACCGGTAGTCAATCAATCAATCAATCAGTCAATCAAACGAAAGTTTTACCCCAAATGCATTTCAACACACACTCACAATTAGTAATGTTAATGAGTCTGCTGCAGGCAAAGAATCTTTGCCCCAATCTTAATGAACTCTGAACATGCAACAGAGGAATGGCAAAAAAAAAAAAAAAACAGAAGAGCGAGAGGGCGATGGGAAAGCTGTGAACTAGGCAATCGGGTTTGGTCCCTGACCAGACAGCCTCTTTTTTTTCCATACACACATATGCATGTATGTATTTTCTTTGAACACAACAAAGAGCAAAGAAGCGCTCTTAATGCGCTTTAAACGACTCGAGTGTCAAATGGGAGGTTATCTTTTCTTTTTGTTTCTGCGTTTTTTTTTTGTCGCAGAAGAATTGTGGAACTGCGTGTAGAATGTAGAACGAAGCGTGAAGAAGTGCGGAACAACAAACGGCCAACGCGACGTTGACGACGACGACGACGACGACGATTGTCGCAGATCACGCAGATCTTTTGCTCACCCAGAGCGAACTTAAATGAAGAAGAAGGGGAACCAACTGACTGTCAACAGTAATAGTAAAAATAATAACAATAACAATAATAATAATAATGAAAACCGAGCAAGAGTCGCTTGGCTTTCAAGGTTAATTGTGCAATAATTTATGAAATTTATGAAATGGCAAAACACAAAACAAACAACAGCAAAAGTTACATGCGGTCAGGGCATTGTTCAGACATATGTTTCGTCGTGTTTCTGCTGATTCATTGTGTATGGTAAACACCATTGACTGATTGACCGATTGATTGACAATCAAAAAGTAATAATTGTGTCAGTTGAAAAAGCTGGCGCATTTCATTTTAAGCAGCATTCAAATGAGTTTTCCACGAATCAAAAAGCTTTTCAGGAAATTCATTCATTTCCCGACAAGGTCACCGATTATTTATTTATTTATTTTCAGCAAAACCGAATAAACGAAAATCATTGCGATTTCAATTTATTTATTTCATCGGCGTGTGCAACTTTTAAATCTTTCAGCCAAGCATATTTATTTGTATTTGCCAATAAAAATCTGATCGCACTCGGCGAAAACAATCGCTGATTGAAAAGGAGTCGAAGAGCAATCTCATTAAATATGCGAAATGAGTAGGAAAATACCTTTCAGTCTAACTGACAGATCATGTGAATTTATACCACATCATTAAAGTAGCTAATGAACCGACGATGACCGAGACCGAGACCGAGACGAAGACAATGTGCAAATTCCAGAGGCAGATGCGATTGCGATGGCGATTGCGAATGTTGCGAATTATTTAAAAAGCCATTACATTTTTGGCCATTTGGCCATTTGGCAACAAGCACTTTGAATAACACTTTATGACTCTAAACGCGACGGTGAATGCCAAAACAAATACTAAATACTAAAATAACAACTGCAAGTGTAAATTGAAAACAACCGAAAAGAAACTATGAGAAAATATGACACCGAAAATGTTGGAAGCAATTAAATTTAATGGCTCAAATGAAAAGCCAGGCAGGCAGCAGGCAGCAGGCATCATAAATTACAATTTTTGGAAAAATGAAATGTTGAAAACAAAATGCAAAAATCATTTAGTAAATTGTGCACAAACAAATAAATGGTCAGCGAAAACAAAAACAGAAACCGAAAAGCCAAAGCAATTGCTGAACTCTCAACCCGCGAAAATAAACAAATAATAAATACGAAAATAAAAACGCCACGTTTATATAGATATATATTTTTTGCTTTTTTTTGGCTTTTTGCACCATTTAAAAGGCAATGAAAGAACATGAAGAACAACAGCCGAAACACAACAGAAGAGAACAACAACTATTGAGTAAACTTCCGGAATTGAAGATTCAACAACAACACGAATCCGAATGCGAATCCAAAGCCAAATTCGAATTTAAATTCAAATTCAGTTCAGTTGAGTTCTGGGCTGGCAATAAACTCTTGTATGTGTGTGTGTGTGTGTGTGTGTGTGTGTTGGGTTCAAGGCGAGAAAAGCGACGAAAATGATTTCAGAAATCGCATTAACAACGAGAAAGCTGGTCAACTGATCCACAAAGTGCTGTTCTTTTTTTTTTTTTGTTGGTTGACGAGGCCGCGTCAGCAACGTGGGTGATTGCTGCTGGGATGCGGATGCTGTTGCTATTGCGGTTGCGGAAGGTGGGTAAAGGGAGAGACGAAGAGAGAGAGATAGAGAGAGAGAGGTGAAGATGGGTTCATGGCATGGCAAACGCCCAATTAGCTCTTAAGAGTGCAAATGCGAGGCACGCGAGATGACATTCAATGGTGATGCTGACGCTGCTGATGACGATGATGATGATGATGATGATGATGATGATGATGATGATGATGATGATGATGATGATGATTCGCATCGCATCGCCGCGCATCGCATTTGAGGGGCCAACAAACTTTTGCCCACATCGCTGCCAATAAAAATTCAAAATTTGGCCAAACTGTTCAAAAACTGTCGAGGACTCAAGGGGGCATATTGGTTGGTGTTGGTGTTGGTGTGCTGGGTGTCAGATATCAAGCGACGACCTCTGGCTATTTGCATAATTATTTTGAAAAGCAGCAAACGTAAATTCGTAAAGCGAATAATAATAATAAAAGTGAAAATGCAACAAATATATAAATATATATTGAATAATGCAGATGAATTCACTTTTTGATTATATTACAAGAAATATGCGCTAAAGTTGTTTTTTTTTTTTTTCTTTTTAAAGCTGCCAATTTGTTTGTAACATAATTTTGTGGTTATTTTTTTTTTTAATATTGGCAAGTTGTTATGCGATATATTTTTGGATCTTGTGTTTCTTCTTTTCTTTGACAACTTAAACATGAAAATATAAATATAATATAAATAAGAAACAAAATTTTAACAAAATAAAATTAATTAAATACAAAACAAAAAAAAAATTCCATTAAAAAACTGCCAAAATAAAAAATATTTTAATAATAAATGTAGTTAAATCCAAAATATATTCTTTTTTTAACTCAATAAGAAACAAAATTTAAAATATATACTTTAGTTTTGGAACAAAATATAAAATTGACTAAGAAACAAACTCAAAAAATTTGAAAATGAAATAATAAAAGAAACCAGAAATCAGAAACATATCAGAAATAAATGAAATAAAACAGAAATTCTCAAAATGTAATACTTTAGCGCATATTCACTGACTTTACAGGGTATTTCGCAGTCGAGCAGCTTCGCGTTTTACACACATACTGAACTTGTTGCTTTTTGCTGTCGCTGTCTTGCTTGACAAATTATGAACACGTTTCTTGTATTTAAATAATGATTTCGCGTAATTGTTGTTGCAGCAGTTGTTTTTGTTGTTGTTGTTGTCTTAAGATTTTGTTGGTGCGTCGAACTGTCCGAGTTGCTGATAAGATCGATTGCTGATGTCGCCGATGACGACACAAAACCAGCAGCAGACCTTCGTTCGCTTCGATTCGATTGTCACTGTCTCACACACACACACACACACACACATACACACAGAAACACTCTCTTTGCTCCCCACAACAGTTGGCAGAAGGCAGAAGGCCGGCGAAAGGCATTTAACCCAAACGCTTGGACGGTCAACAGTTTCTGTGGCAGGTTCATGGCAGTTATATGGCCAGACTTTATAGTAGTTGTGGCGATTTTATGTAGGTTTGTGACTTCCCTCCCGAAATGAGCAAGTAACAGAAAAAACAAAAAACAAAAAAAAACAAGGCAGAAACAGAAACGATGTCAAAGTGCATTGACATCGCACTTTTCAGTCTCGAGTTGAAAAAAGAGTAGAGTCGAAAGGCGAATGCGAATTAGAAATGATTTGACATTGCAAGCTGTGGACCACACACAAAGCTGCACAAAGTACAATTTGTGCTGATTAAGCGACTAAACGACGATTGACGATTGTTGATCGTGGTCAACAACAGGTTGATTGACCAGCTGCAGCTTGTATCAATATCTGCCGCATTATGTTTATGAAAAACAAAAACAAAAACAAAAGTGAAAGTCAATTGGCGATTGAATACTTTTGATTGCCTATTTGTTGACGTTGACCTACTGCAGAAGCTGAACTTGCCACAGGCCAATAGACAACAACGACGACGCACTTTGAGCACAAAATGCAGCCAGACTGGATTGAAGATGATGATGGCAGATGACTCAGTGTGAGATACTTTTAGCCTGCTGCCCAGCAAATGGCAACATATATATATAGAGTGAGTATCTTATATATACATACAAGTATATTCTGCTGTACAGACAAATGCTAAGCAGCCGCCTTTAGTGAGTCATGGCGAATTGCGAATGGCGATGCAACGCAGTTAGTTTTGGCAGCCACAGAAAAAGAGACCCAGATGCCAGATGCAAACACACACGGAGATTGAGATACAGATACAAATACAGTTGTTGCTAAAACTTTAAGTTCTGTCCGACTCCATGACTCACACCACAGAGTATAGCGAGAGATGGAAGCAGATTAATGACCAAACGGATCGTTCGTTCGTTCGTTCTGAAAACCAGAAAAAGACTTGCCTCCTTTTGGCCAATTGTTTGTTTCATATTTTTTTTGTTATGCTCACCTGCAAAGAAAAAGAAGAAACGAAAAAGCACACAATTAGCATATATCGCAGAGCATAATTATAATTACAATTAAATACAAATCTATTGTATGTATATCTCTTTGCCAGCAATTTATCTCAGGCAAGTGGCTAAAATGAAATACGCAAAAATCATTGAATTTATTGATGCATTTAAATTCGGCAGCAAAAAAAGAAAACAATAGAATACAAATCTATGCAATTAAAATTTAAAATACTTCAATAACAAGTGATTCATGAATTTAAATAACACAATTTATAATTTCCAGGAAAATTCTGCGTATCTTTCGCTTTAAATATTATAACATTTGCAATGCTGATAAAGGAAATTCAATTGAAGAACATTTTCAAGATGCTTGCCAAGAGACCTCAAGACTTTCAAGTTCGATACCTATACAGTATTGATATTCTTATTGAGTTTTCTTTCTGGGAAAGCGCAAAAAAAGTAAAAGGAGCAATAAGTTACGTGTGGGTGTTGCCCGAAATTGAAAAGTGAAAATCGTTGCAAACAATACGTAAATAACACAGACACAAAAACGAAATATATATATATATATAGACAAATGCTATTACAAGTCTAACAAGTAACTGACTGACTGACTGACTGACTGACTGTAGACTAACTAATTGTTAGACTCGAGACAGTGCAAAAGAGGGCGGGGTGTCGGTTTAATAACTCAGTTGAAAAGAAAAGCAAAGAAAAGAAAAGTGAAAAGAGCAAATGCTCGTAAAAATAGAAATGGAATTGGACACACGACAATGACAATGAGGGGCAAAAATACTGGTAATGGAATTGGAAATGGGGAAAGAAAAAAACGGCACACAAAATGAAATTGAGGCCGACGCGTAAATTACAAATCAATAAACGATACAATATGCATAGGCCAAAGTTCCTCATTTGGCCAGAAGAAAACTTATTCCCAGTCCATGCAACAGCAACAGCAGTTCTTGTTGCAAGTTCTTGCTGTGGGGCACAGACTGAATGACTCTGAGAAGACTGACTGACTGACTGACTGACTGTTTTGCCTGGCAGCCATTGAACCTTGGGCGAGGAATGCACACTCGTAGAATGGGAATGAAAATGAAAACGAGTTGTTGTCGTTGACGTCGTTGTCGTTGTTCAAGAGTTTTCCTGGTAAATTGCAGAAGCAACAGCAGCAACAACAACAGCAACAACAGCGGGCTAAATCCAAATGCCAGCGACAAAGCGACGACAACTTTGCTGTTCATGTTTGCTGACGATGAGAGGATGAGGATGATGAGCCAGAATGAGAACAAAACGTAGGCACAGCACAGCAGGAGCTAGCTGTGGAGCGACAATTCGTTTGTGCAACAATTTCATGTGTCAACAGCAAATCCACGCTGATGTCCATAATAACAAACAAGTAAAACTTCAATCGAGAGAGTACTCGACTGTGACATACCCGCAATCTATTTTCATGTAAAGCAGAAAAGTGTATTATACCAAAAAATACTAAAATTTACAAAAGGCTATATTTGGTATAAGTACATACAAAATATACTTTGGGTATTATACTTAAGATTGTGGTATTAAACCTAAAATATACTGAATTAACATTTCGAAAAATACTAAAAGATACCAAATGCTGTGTTTGATATACCTATAAAGCACAAACGTGCGGTATTATACTTAAAATATACCAAATTGATATTCCGAAAAAGGCTGAAATATTATACCAAAAAAAATACTAAAATTTACAAAAGGCTATATTTGGTATATGTACATACAAAATATACTTTGGGTATTATACTTAAGATTGTGGTATTAAACCTAAAATATACTGAATTAATATTTCGAAAAATACTAAAATATACCAAATGCTGTATTTGATATATCTATAAAGCACAACCGTGCGGTATTATATTTAAAATATACCAAATTGATATTCCGAAAAATACTGAAATATACCAAAGGCCATATTTTGTATATCCGTATTCTATTACATTCCAAATATAATATGAATTACAAAATATACTAACCCGTAATCCACTTTCAATAAACCCAAAACAGAGTTGTACAAAAGATATATAAAACTGCATCAGTCATTTTTCAATATATTTATTTATCACTGAAATATACCGAAGGTTCTATATCAATATACTATTACCATCAAAATATACAATGGAGTACAAAATATACCAGATTGTTAGCCAAAGCAACTGCGAACCAACAACAACAGCTTTTTTTCAATATGTTTATTTATTATTTGTATTTCTTTAGGAACTCAGCATCAGGACCAAGTGATTCAACTCTTATCAAATGTATCTTAAGTCCAGCACTGAGCGACTTAGCGACTGATGATGATAACAACAGACGACAGCCAAGCTTTGATAAGTCGACTTTAATAAGCTTAATGCGAATGCGAATGCAAATGCAAAAAAATATATTTAGTATGTACATATATACAAATGCAAATGGCTTATCATTTAGAATTGTTCCTTTTGGTTTTTGTTGATTACTGTGGTGCAGTGCACATTTAATATATTATTGCTTGTAGCTGTTATCACGCACTTCACTGCCAGCTGTGTTTTCAGTTCGTTATCAGCTGAGCAGCTGTATGTGGCGCACAATCAACAGAGCGACAGCGACAACGACAGCAGCCGATCAAGTGGATCATTTAATTGGAAAAGCCATTGAGGGGAAAAACTGCCAATTATTGTGTGTGTTTGATGAGTCGTCGCCATTTCGATGATGATGAATAATTGGCGGAAAATCAAGAGATTAAAGCGGGCAGCGCGACTCGAATTCGTCATGACGAAATTTCCATGCGAAAATTGCGCATACAAGTTTGCTGTTGTTGTCGTTGTTGTTGTTGTTTACCATCTCGGCATTGATAATGACGTTGCTGCTATCGCGCAGCATTCCAAAGTCAAGCACAACAAACAACACGCACACCCTCTCTGGTATTGCACAAATATATATTTGCATAAACAAATCGCCTGTCAGTTATTCAATTCTCTCTCTCTCTGTGTGTTTCCTCAGCGTTTGTCCGTCGTAAACTAGTTTCAATTGGAATTGGAATTTGGACAAAAGAATGGCAAAGTTAGAGGAGGGGGTAAGCTAGAGGGGCACATCTGCAGCAACAGCTTTGTGGAAAGAACAACAACATTGTCAATATAAATTTATATTAAATATCAGGCAAAGCGCAAAGCATTTGACAGGTTTTGTTCTCAGCCATCACATGCACATACGCACCCACATACATATATATACATATATATTCACATTCGCATTCGCCATTCGCCATTCGCATTTACATGCGAGGCACTGAATTGTTGATGCGTGTCAAGAAGCATCGAAAGAGCAGCTCTCGTTTTCGTTTTCGTTCTCGTTCTCTCGTTCACTCTGCGGATTCAATTGTGCGGGCATTAGTATGATAAATGATATCAGGCTTAGTTCAGTCCGTTATCGGGTTGTCTCCATCTCCTTCTCCTTCTCCTCTCTTGTTCCCTGCATCACTTCACTTGTTTATTCTGTGCTCTGCATCCTAACCCCAGCTATGTTTATGTGTGTGTGATGTGCTTCCTCTGGTCATGGCTTTGGTTTCATTTGCTTTTCGCTGCCATTGATAGCAGACAACAAAGCGAGTAGGGGAGAGAGTGTGCGAGGGTGGTTCAACAAGTCCTAATTACCACAGAACTGCAAACTCTTTAAAACTCAATATCAAATTTCGCATTCAACTATGATGAACTTTCAACTTAATGAGTTCTCTCTTCATTATTTTCTGTGTAAGTCACGCCAATTAAAATCATTTTCCAACCCTTTTCTGCACAGATTAGATTTCTATTGAATTTGCACCTTGTGCATAGCTTTTTGCACACTCAGTCAACCCACGCTCTCTCTCTCTCTCAACCCCTCCTTAACTCTTCTTCATTGTCAATTATGTTATAGTATTTGAATTGATATAAATTGCAGACGGTTTCCGCATGCGAGCATAAACAATAATAAATCGTTGAACTCGCTGCAATGAATTTGAATTGTAATTCAAATACTCTCTCTCTCTCTCTCACTCACTCACACTTGACACTTTATTTCCTCGAGATGCGTCTTTGGGTTTCTACAAATTTGTTGGGCAATCTTTTTAATCTCTTTCGCTGCCACTTCCGGTGGCCAAAAATATTCTAAACAAAACGGCCATTAAATTGATTAATAAATTATGCGAGAGAATCATATTCAAGAACACAAATACATACTTATTTTCCGCGTGCCGAAGATTTAAGACTTTTTCACAAATTGCTTTTTAAGTGAGGGCAATAAATTATTTCGTTTTCGTATGAGTGAAAATTCAAATCGTCATCGATTTGTATGACAAAAGGCAAATACCCCGATGTGTTAGGGTATTACAAGCAAGCCACATTAAAAATCAGTTAGCGAAGGACGGATAAAACTTCGATATTTACCGAAAATTTATGCAAAATGCTAAACATAAGCGAAATAAAGCATCCCAAAACATTTCAATTAGCAGATGAGTTATTTTCGGTGTTGTTTTGTATAATTTATGTAAGCTCTCCCCCTCCCTCTTCACCTGAGGGTGTGCCCAAAGGTCAGCAAACAAAATCCAATTGATATCAAGTCAGCAAGTCCAGAAGCCAACCCAGCAGCTTCTGCAACTTTAATTCAAACCAAAAACTAACAACGAACGGAATAATAAAAAAAAATGTATACAGAGACAAACAAATAAAGTTCAAGGCCAGTTACAAAAGGCGGTAGCAATGATAAAAAAAAAAAAACGAAAAAAAATTAAGTATACGACGTGTTGTGCTGTGTGTGTATTGTATTTGGGAACAAGAAGCGCCCCACGAATCGAAGGCCAAAAATCATATAAATCAATAAAAATCGAAACCATAGAATACAAAACAAATCACGGCATTATATATTGATTGAAAATTGTGGAAAATCGCAGTAGCAATGACAGCAATGACATTGCTTTATCGCTATGGACAGACACACATTGAGTGATGTCTGAGGCGAGCAGAACAAATAACGAAATTGATTTACAGAATTTTGTTAAACTTGAACTTGCTGCAAGACAGACAGACGGACAGACGGACGGACAGACACACAAAAAACTGAGTGGCTGGCCCATCAAAACGATTTGCGGAAGTGGGCGGGGCGGGGGCGGTGGTAGAGGAATGTGGCTGATTACCGCAGCTCATTTGGCAGTCAATTAAGGGCATCAGGCCCCATTGAATGGGGTGCGAAAGCAGCTAAAAGCTGATTAGAAGCTGCGCACAGATGATTAATAATAGTTGTCGAGTAGACCAAGGATCACGTTGAGTGACTCGCAGATATCCTGCAAAGTGATGATGACGAAATGAACACGTTTCCATTAAAGGGTATTATAGGCCAAACAATGCTTGTGAAATGCCTTCTCTAGCTGGTGGCTGCTTCGGCTGCTGCTCATTAGCATTGGCAATCATTAGCATGGCTTATGTAATCAGCAGGTAACACAAGCAGGCAACTGGTAACTGGTAACAGGTTAACGGTAGGCCGTAGCCGTTGTTCCCAGCACGCCATGCCACACGCATTGCCACAGCACAATTGAGACCAAGTCGAGTCGAGTAGGCTCCAGCTGCAAACTAATTGGCAACATGATTTGTGCCACAGCAACTTGGCGCATTCTTTATCTCGCTCTCTCTCTCTCTGTCGTCATATAATTGGCGCAACGGGTGAGAAAGCTGTGAAAGGGCAACACATCATCATCTTGTAATATGCATAAGTATTGCAAAAAACAAAGCTTGACCCCGATAACGCATTGTGGCCATGAACTCTAGAGGGCGCTAATGTAACTTTCTGTCTGTCTGTCTCTTAAAATGTGTCTAACATATTAAATATAAACATTATTTAACCAAATTTTTGGAGGGAGCTTTCTTTCTTATAAACGCTCAATCAAGCTATTTTTTCGATTTAAGTTTAGAGTGGATTTCGTATGGAAAGCTCATTCTACTTTCCGTCCGTCCGTCTGTTTAAAGTTATCTAACTTAGGTACAAAAAGAGCTGTGAAACTTAGCTCTTGCATTTAGCATCCTCTTCTATAAACGCTCAATTGAGCTAGTTTTTCGCTTTGAATTTACACTGTTTTTCAATTAATTCCAAATTTAATTTAATTCTTTCCAGTAGCTTCATTTTCGTTGAGCTTATGATTCTTTGAGCTTGAATTCAGCATTTTCCGAATGGAAAGCGACCCCGTTTAAGTCCTTGAAAAAGACGCTACCATCGAAGCTGCACCGATCGTAAATACAAAACGAGACCTAGTTAAATGCAATTAGCTAAACGAGGTAACGCTAAAAAGACCTTAACCAAGCTTTCTGTTACACACACACACATGCTTTCAGGTGTCAGGCAATAAGTCAGCGCTTGAACAGGAGTTGAACGGCAAACAACAACAAAAAATTAAAAAATATATATCGTCAAAACGTTGGCAAAATCATGTGAAACAACGCGACACGATGCGATGCGAGTGTGTCAGTGTAAGTTTTATGCTTATGTATGACACACTGACGACAGCTGATTAATTTGAAGACAACACAAAACGAACAGCGACATTTTGTTTATCATTTTTTATGTTTCGGGTTTTTATACCCGCTACCCATAGGGTAGAAGGGTATTATAACTTTGTGCCGGCAGGAAATGTATGTAACAGGTAGAAGGAGGCATCTCCGACCCTATAAAGTATATATATTCTTGATCAGCGTCAACAGCCGAGACGATATAGCCATGTCCGTCTGTCCGTCTGTGTGTCTGTCCGTCTGTCCGTCTGTGTGTCCGTCCGTCTGTCCGTATGAACACCTAGATCTCAGAGACTATAAGAGATAGAGCTATAATTTTTTTTTTCGACAGCATTTGTTATGTTTGCACGCAGATCAAGTTTGTTTCAAATTTTTGCCACGCCCACTTCCGCCCCCGCAAATCAAAAAAATCGAATAACAAGCGTAATTTTAAAGCTAAAGTTTCGAATTTTGGTATATATAATAACTACTATAGTAGTTATGATTCCTGAAAATTTGGTTGCGATCAGATAAAAATTGTGGAAGTTATTAAAGAAATACTTTTGTATGGGCAAAAACGCCTACTTACTAGGGGTCTGAGTTGCTTTGGCCGACAATCTGGTATATTGTGCCGTCTATGGTATATTTTGAATACGGTACTATGTCGATATACCAAATATACCATTCGGTATATTTTTTAGTATTTTGCAGTATATTTGGTATATTTTGAGAAAATACCGCAAAATATATTTCTTTTATTCAAAATGGGTAGCGGGTATCTCACAGTCGAGTACACTCGACTGTAGCTTTCTTACTTGTTTTTTTGAATATTCGTTGTTCGTTCGGCGACACTTGAACGAACAACGAGCTTAATGATGCCTAATGCAAAAGGTTAATGATAACATTTGTTTAATATTTCGCAGCATCAGCAGCTACATGCATTGCGATTGTGAGCGAGAGTGTGTGTGTGAGTGTGAGAGTTCAAGACCCCCCTTTTGCGCCCCAACCAAGAGTGACCCCTTTAACCCAACATTTGTTAAACATGCTGGGGACAAATCAACTTTGACTTGCATGCAGCATTTGCGCCTGCGCAATTGCCCAGACTGGCATCTCTTTCTCTATCTCTGGCATGATTGATGATGCAAAAGTTCACACAAAAAGGCAGCCAAAAAAATAATAATAATAATAAATAAATGAAAAACAAAAGAGCACATGAAAAACGACGCCAATGTTGACGACAATCGCAATGAGGAAGGCGATGTTGATGACGATACCGATGCCGACGCTGATGCTGATGATGACGATGACAATGTTAATGGCATTGGGCGATAGCAAAGACGATGATGTCGTGTGTGTGTGTGTGTGTGAACCACAGACAAAAAGGAAATTTTACAATGCTTTGTCAACACATTAACCCAGCGACAGAACTGTCAAAATGAGCAATATACGTTGAAATATAATATTTAATTTGCCATTCTTGGGAAAAAGTCGATCTTTTATAATAATAATATTCTAACTTGCTAAATATATATTGTCCAAAAATTTACTTCACTTAGGAAAAGGTTTATCTATAAATTAAATATTCAAAATATATATTCTCAAAATGTACTTCACTATAATAGAACTTTTTAAGTATAGTTTCATTAATGTATAGAACCTTTACAATATTCCTTCCAACAAAATTAAAAATAAGAAACGATTAAGAAATAGAAATAAATGATATAATATTTATTTCTTTATCAATTTTCTAAATTCCAGAAATTTTCAATTTAAAAAATGTTTAAACATTTCGTTTGCTAAACTTTGTGTCTGTATACATGTCAAGTTGCCATTACTTTCGCACGAGTCTTTTGGTTAATATTCTACCCCTTTAACCCCGTCGCCGTCGCTGTCGCTATAATCGAGTATATAACAATGAGCGCTGCAAATAAAACTTCAAATTGTTTTACGTGTTGGCCAAAAAGTGTCAGAGCATTTGGACTGACTGCTGGGTCGCAGTATTTTCTTTAGTGCCACTTCTTTACTTTACGTTTTGTGTTTTCTGTTTTTTTGGCGCACATTTTCCCAAATGAAAAATCACGTAGTCCGCGTGTCGAGCATGTGGAGCGACTAAGATGCTCTCTCGCTTGCTCTTTCTCTCTCTCTCACTCTCTCGGTGTATGTGAAACTGTCATAAAAATGAGATAAACATCTTTTAACCAAAAAAAAAAATAAAAACAATGGCAAAAAGGCAGCAGCAAAAGCAGCTTGAACAGCGTCTGCAGGCGCACAAGCGTGCTTAAGATTTACGGCTTGTTTGGGGCCGGGCTATAAAAATAGTTGAAAACAATTTACTTAGACTTGTGTATAGTAAAGCCGGCAGCTGTTGAGCTCTCTCAACAAGCGCTTTTTTTATGCGCAAAACATGCAAAAATTTCAAACAAATTAAATGAGTTACATTTCATACGATTTGCGATGCAACAATCGCTGGTCAAGAGTTCAGTGAAGAAGAAGAAAAAAACAAATACAAAATAAAATATATATATATAGATGTGTACAGATATACCTACATACATATAATGCCCAATCAGTTGAGGCGTTTTGTGGGCGACTCGTAAAAATTTGTTTACTTCGTCTACTTAATGTTGTTAGTGCCATTGTGGCAAATGTCGTGCTGTTGACACACTGCATCTGTGTTTGTGTGGGAAGCAAGTGCCGCAAATCCACAAAGTATCTATGTGAGTTACCCCCCTTCCCCTTCCCCTTACCACCCCACTCAATCTCTCTTTGTGTCCATGTGTGTGTGTGCGCCTGTTGAGCTTCGCTACCCATTAAATACCGACCAAAAAGGGTAGAACGCCAGAATCTATTATTAACTTTTTTCTTTGCTGTTCTATTCTTTTATAACTTAACGAAACTTTTGAACATTTCTCTAAAAGTGCATACAATTTTCAAATACTCTTTAAATACATTATAAGTAAACACTTTAGTCAACTAACCATCATCTAACATACATAACATACCTTTCATAATTTTATCCCTTGGAATTTTTAAAACATTATTTCTTGTATAAAAATAAAATCCATCAAAATTTCTCTTGTCATATATTTTTCTTTTCTAATTTTGAATAATAAATTCTTTTATTAAGCATAACTTTAGAAAATTAAAAATTTATTTGTTGGGTAAAAAAAAGTACATATTTCTAAAATTGGATTAAACTCTTAAAAACCAACTTTAAAAAGATGCAAACATTTAATTTTTATATTTGTCTTTAATAATTTATATGTAGTGAAAACTTTAAAAATGTTTCTAAATTATTTGTGGGGTTTTCAAAATTTCTAAAACTGCCCAGAATGGGCAAAAAATGGTTAAGAATAATAAAAGCAAGACGATTTATATACTTGCATTAAACTTTGAAACACTAATTAAACAAATACAAATATTAACTTTTTTTATGTGTCTGTCACAATTTATAATTAGTCAAAACTTTAAAACTGTTCTTTTAAAAATTTCACAAAATGGTCAAAATCTAATTAAGAATAATACAACTTCAGTTAACTAAAAATCATTTTATATTTGTTTTCACTTCATTGCCTGTTTTTAATGTTCAACTCTTTCAACAAATATGTTATTCCCCTTCCACAGGGCACTTTGTAGTCGAGCACGCTCAACGCTAGCGCTTGCGTGTTTGTGATTATTTTCTTTTGGTTTGCTGCCCTCTGACGCTGACGCTTGGATTCTAATGCACATCCTCTCTACAAGCCTTCACAATTGCCTCCCCATTGATACATAGAACGTGGGAATTTCGCAGTGAGTTCAACTTTGGGGTTCAGCCAGAGTTTAGTTTAGCTCCCCAACATCATAATGACGATGATCATTATCAGCAGCCGCAGTCATCGTCATCATCGTAAATTACAATTCGCTCGCCGTCAAGATTTATCGGCAGTGACATTAAGCTCAAGTTATTTATTTATTTATTTCTTTTCGTCTGTTTGCGTTTTTTTTTTTGTTTCTGTTTTTTTTATAGCCTGAGAACCATCGTTGAAAGGCGGCTGCGCGGCGGCGTCTGCCTAATTTGATTTTTATTGTACTTTTGTACTTTTTTTTATGGTATTCGCCACCTCGCCACAAAGCGATCAATATCATATATTTATGCCACCGCACACATTCTGGTCAATTTGCTACACGTGTGCTAAGCCAAAGTGAGTGGGGTAAAAGGCAAAAGGAAGAGCTGAAGAGCTGCATAGAATATTTGAGGCCCGCAGCTTTTTGGCAAGCTGCGTAAATTGCAAGTTAATGAGCTCAAGTGGCCAGGCCAAGAAGCGTTCTCGCTGCCGCTCCGCCCAGCGCCTAAATAAAATATAAATTCAAATCAAACAAAAAAGTACATGCCCGCATTCTGAGTGCTAAGCGAGTGTGAGGGTGGCAAACAAACAGATATATAGAATACTATAATATAAGTATATAGAGAACCGGATCCAGAGACCCATGCCCATCAATTAAAACTGACAACGTCGGCGTTTATTACGCGCTCATCAACGCTCACTTAACCCAGAGTTGAGGGAGGGAATTAACAACTCCGTTGAATTGCTTGTTTATTTAACTGTTGCAACTGCAACTGCAACTGCAGTTAACCGTTGACCTTTTTCAATGCCACCCCCGTTGACAACAGTAAAGGAAATGGAAATAGAAGCGATTAAGAAAGATGCAGTCGAGGGTGCTCGACTGTGAGATATCCGCTATACATTATGAATAAAATCAATACAGTGCGGTATTAATTTCAAAATATACCGAACTAATATACCGCAAAAATACTACAAAATGTACGAAAGACACACAGTCTTTGACACAAAATTTAAAATATACCAAATTAATATACCACAAAAATACTATAAATATACCGAATTGTGTTTTTGGTACAGTACTACATTCAAAATATACCGAATTATTATACCATAAAAATACTACAAATATACCAAACGATATATTTGGTACAGTACTAAATTCAAAATATACCAAATTGTATTTTTGGTACAGTACCACATTCAAAATATACCAAATTATTATACCATAAAAATAATATAAATATACCAAATGATATATTTGGTACAGTACTAATTCAAAATATACCATAGAGTGCAAAATATACCAAATCGTCAGCCTAAGCAAATATATGAGGTCAGAAATGTCTCCTTTAGTCTGTTACATGTTTATAATACCCTTCCACCTTATAGGTACCGGGTATAAGAGAAGGAAAACTGTACCAGCTAATTGATTCAGCATAATTCGAAAATTTGGAATTTTCAATATTATCAAGAAACAATATTAGACGCAATCACAAAATGTTTACGCGCTCGCACAATTCCAAGAAAGTCCCCAAAAAAAAGATTGAACAAAACATATGGAGGAAAAGTGTTGAAAATGCGCCTCAGAAAAAAAAAACGCAAAACGAAACTAAGATCAAAAGCGAAGCAAAAGCAAACCAGTTGAACTTCAATCAACAATTAAATATTGTGTTATTTATATAACAAAAAGAAAAAAATGGAAAATGACGCTTACGAATGCAATTGTATCGCAGCTTCAATTTAATTCAAGGTAATTCACTTGTATTAATCGCATAAAACCATTGAATAAACACAATAAATGAATTGTGTAAATTATGTAAATAAATATAATCCGAGCGAACTTAGAGATCTCTGATTCAATGTCAATTGTCAATTGTGAGTTGTTGTCAATTACAAAAGTCGAAGCTTATATTAACAATAATCTGCTTAGACACATATGGAACAAGGCGCTGATAAGGAAAGGTTTGCAAGTGAAATGAATTTAATTGAAAATTTTCCCATTTGCCACGGGAAATTAAATAGAAAATGAAAAGCAGAAGAAATCGTAACACGCAAATGAAATCGAAACCAAAAATCGACTTGAAAAAAAAAAAAAAAAAAAAACATAACAAATGCACAGCTAATGCTGAGAGGTGCGGGGAGGGGGTGAAAAGGGTTGCCATGAAAATTGAAAATTGTCAAAAAGACGAGCAACAAGCTGATGATGACGACGATGAGACGAAGACAGCGCGAACAACAAATTAATCAATGTAACTGCAACGACGAATGCACCGAAGAATGAAATAATACAGAGAAGAAGAAGAAGCAGAAGAAGAAGGAAAAAAAACACAAGCCAAACAATTTGTTGTTATAAACTGCAGGTAAAGGTGAAGGGAGGGGAGAGAAGTATAGAAATCATCATTGGCGTCTTCTGCGCTGCGTTTCAATTTAATTTGCTGCGTCGTTGTCCCCATCTCATTCACTTTCTCGACATCTCTCTCTCTCTCTCGCTCTCGCTCTTTCTGCGTGTGGCCCAAAAGACTTTCGTTTTCTTCTTAGTTGTTGTTTTAGTTTAAATCATTAAATCTTCTGCTTGTTGTGCACAGTGTGTGTGTGTTTGTGTGTGTGTTGACTATTTGTTGTCTGTTTCTGTATCTACTATTTGTTGTTGTTGTGAGTTGCTATTGCAGCTAGTGCAGTTCGCATTTGGTAAATGGGAATAGTTATGTAGTTGGTTAGATGCTCCAAGTTAGCGATTCGCTTTCACTGTCTGCGAGAGTCTGTCTTTGACCCGTCGAATGCACATTTCCTTTATACCCTTGGGAATTCAACAACAACAAGAAACTTCATAAAACTGAGCAACTGGAGGGAAGCTTGAAATTTATGGACAACTCTTTGGATATCAATTTCCAAAGGCGACCGATTCTTTTTACTAGACATAAAAGTAAAGTAAGTTTTCTTATATTGTGCACTAGATAAGCACTAATGAACATTTTGAGAAAGTCTAATAACAATTATTTTAATATTAATTTAATCAAATTTTGTTAACAATTATTTTTTTATTCAAAAAACTAAATATTTTCTATTTTAACAAGTTTTTAATACAAATTCAATTTTAAAAATGTTGACAATCTGACATTTTTGATTACAAAAATTAAGAAAACTCGTCCAAATAACTATTTTAATAATACAAAATAAGAAATAAGTCTAAATTTCTTCAAAATTTCATTGTAAAACACTTTTATTTTATAGGTTTTTAAATAAAAAAGACAAAATTAAAATAAAATACCATAGTATTAATTGCAATTAATTATAATTTCTATTTCAATTTCAATTATTAAAAAAAAACTAAATAATTCCAAAAAATAACAAATTAACTTTATCATTTATTTACTCTTAAAGAATAGCTCAGAGAATTGTCCCATCTGAACAGGGTATCTGCTAGTCTAGCATGACAATTTCTCACTCTCTTATTTTCTGTGTTTATTGACTCTTTGCTTTGCTTCTTGTTGTCGCTTAATTTCGGTTGTTGTAATTGCAGTACTGCGTGTGTTTAGCCGCGTATCTAACAACAACTAAACACAATCTACAAACAAACACACACACAACACACACACACACATGAGAGAAACGCATACTGATGCATTTTTGTTAGTATGTTATTTAGGGCTGAAAAGTTTGTCGATTCGATTTCTGCTTCTTACAATTTCTCGGGGATCGTTTTGTCAAGTCGTCAAGTGACAACAGATGACGCAACTTTCCCAAAAACAAAAACAACAGCAACAACAACAAATAAAATAAAACAACATCACAACAACTTGGCAATGGTTTCTATTTATGCATGTGTATGTGTTATGTTGCCTGCTTCCTCCGATTGTTGTCTATGTTGTTGTTGCTGTGTTGTTGTTGTTGCTGTGTTGCCCGCTCAATTTCCATTTTGAAAATAACTCAATTTGCTGTCAACGTCAGGCGTATTCAGTTCGTATTCATGTTTTGTTCCTCGCTGTCTCCCCAAATTTCAATTGAGTTCAGTTGAGTTGAGTCGAGTCGAGTTGAGTTCCTGTTTCTTCTTCTTCTTTGCAGGTCCCCTGCCTGCTACATCAGGGTAAACAAGAACAATTCTAGCAACAAGATCCATAAGGAGTTTTGTTTGAATATTGAACACACACACACACACACAGCAACACTAACACACATGTGGGTGCAACTATGCATCCGTGAGGCAACAAATGCCAAACATGTGTTGCAAACGTGGAGAGACATGTCAAGCGTTACTTTTGATGTAAATACACAAACACACATGCATCCCATCCCATTACTAAATACGTGCTCAAACTTTATCAACATCAAAAATTGCATATCTGAACAGAGTCCCGAAATAAACTAATTACAATTTGCCATTTAATAAAGATTCTTGCAGCCTGAACGTTTTTTTAAATAGACTCGTCGATTATCACATCGATTCCAAAGCTGCCTTGACCGCATACGAAAACTATATTTAAATTTTTATTGAACCAAAATCATCGAGCTAAGCGGAACAAGGACATTTTATTTTCATTCTTTATTTTCTTTTTTTTTTTGCCTACCAAATATTTGCACATTAATTATGAATCGCTCGACAAATTCAGGTTCGTATACTACTTGTTTGTTGTCACTATAATTGAAACTCCACCTCTGAATAATGAAGGTTTTTCTTTAAATATGCAACATAACTTTTGCTATTTTTTTAACGCAATACAATTAAAAATTTAAAGCAAGTTTGTTAACTCAAAGGGATTATTTATGCTTCAAAAAGGTTAAATTTAGTGGCATCTTTCTGTAAATCTCTTTTAACTTTATAGTAATGGAATGAATATTATTTTTATCTGCAATTTTAAGGAATCTCCAAGATAAACTGGAATCTATTATATTGATCAATAGAAAACTTTATGCAAATTTAATTTACAAATATCCAATCTTAAAAAAACAGGAAATCTTTAAGTTCTAAGATTTATAAGTATTAATAAAATGAATCAAAAGAAATATTTTTGCTATTTCCTTCAACTAAAATTCCACATTATCTTTGTAATCTTATAGAGTCTTTAATCGATTTTAAATCTAACTAAATTCTATAATATAGATCAATAGAAAACATTCTGCAAACTTCTTTTACAAATTTCCAACTCTGTATTTATCTGAACGAAATAGGAAATCCTGACAGAATCTATAGTAATTATAATAACTTTCAATATCAAGAAGTATTTATAAAATGGATCGACATTTTTCTGCTAATAACTTCAAGCAAAATTAAACTTTATCTCTGCCATCTCATATAATCTTTAGTATCTATAGTATTTAAGATCAACTAAAATGAATATATATTATAGATCAATAGATATTGCACTACCGCAGATTTAGCAACCTTCATGTGACTGTTTTTTTTTTGTTTTTGGAAAGGTAGAGTGTAAAATTACTGCACATTGTTGCTCAGGGCTCCAAATGTTGGGGCCATGTAATGCGAGTGCTACGTATGTTTTATTCGGTTACGTTTTGTGGTACTTGACTTTATGAATATGCAGTTGTGTGCGTGTGAGTGTGTGTGTGTTTTGCCCAAGTTCAAATTGAAAGCGGCGCACTTGATACGATTTGATTTTGGGCCTGGCACTGAAATAGGGCTTCGTTTGGACTGAGACTCGTGTCGTCTTCTTCTTCTTCTTCTTTTTCTTAGCCAGCGGCCACAATTTGAGCTCGTCTTGGGTTTCGGTTCGGTTCGATTCGATTCTGGTTCGCAGGAGGGCGGAGAAAAGCGGCAACTTAAAGGGTCGAGGCTCCACAACAAAATATCAAAAAAACAAAAACAAAATGCAGCACACCAAACAAATGCTTGGATTCTTTTTTATCGGCCATTTCAACTTCTACCTTCTTGCCTCAGTCTCAGTCTCTGCCTCTTTTTCTTCCTCTTCTTCTTCTTCTGCTTGCAACTCCTGTCGTTCTTGTTTCTTGTGCACAAAGTACAAATAGTTCCAGGAACCGCGAACCAAAAAAATTTAAATGCAACCGCCGCGTGTTGAATTTTTAATAAATGTGCAATGCACGCCGCGTGATTTGGTTGCAAGAACCCCAAAAGAACAGGAACCACAAAAACAAAAAGCAAAAACACAATCGAGAAAAGAAATTACAATAATAAATAAATAAAATGCAGGCGTGTGTGGCAATTAAAAAAGAGAAGCACGAAACGACCGAGTGAGCGGAACAAACATGCAGCTAATTGTGAGGCAACATGAAAAGGATCAACACTGGAAATATTCAATATTGGAAATGGCACAGGAATGGGAATGGAATGCGCATTTGGAGTACGTCACTCTGTTTCAATTTCCTGCATGTTCCACTTCCATCGTTTCTAATTCGCATTCGCAAGCGCAATGCGCGCATCAAATACAAACAGCAATTAAATTGTTATTTTACCTTCTTATTCTTTTGTTGCTTGGTACTTGGTACGACCACTTCTATCCTCTTTCAGCACTTTTATCACACTCTTTCACTATCGCGATCACAAGCGATGGATGATTTTTTCAATTCTTCTTATTTGGGTTTTTGCATTTGTTTTTGTATTTGCATTTGCAGTTGTTGTAGTTGTTGTTGTGAAGATGAAGTCACTGCACTTTTGTTTTGCCAGTTGTTACCGTTTGTTCTTTTGTTGCCTTTTTACTTTTTGCTAAAAATGGAAAACAATTGTTGCTTTTGTTTTTTTTTTATTTCCTTTTTTTTTTTTTTTTTGTTGCCCGCTTAGAAAATTTACAAGCGCCGCATAGCTTTTGTTTTGTTTTCTTTTCGCTTGACTTTTAGCATGCACTTGTTGCTCTCTCTCTATTGGCGCCGTTGCTTTGCTTCGCTTTTCGTTGCTGTCGGCAAGGAGCAAAAAAGCCGCCGATTGAGCGCAAAATCCACAATAATAAAAAAAATATAAACACACACTTTTTTATTTTTTTGTATAATATTCACACACGCGTTAAGTACTTGTCAAATACTTTTATAAAACAAAAAAAAATTGTAAAAATAAATTCAATTGATAGCCAATTGCATGTTTGCCATTGTTGCACATTCAAATGTAAAACGTTCGTGTTTGGATTCGAAAATAATTTGTGAGCAAAAATGCACAGCGACCCGCACGTCCTTACACTTCGACTTCAGAATTAACACTGTTCTGTTGAATTAACAGCGTACTGTTAGTTAACCGAATCTGTTGCGCACTCATTTGAGCTGCTTTGCACTCAAATGAGCTGTTATGTTAACTTAACATTGGCGCTCTTGGCGCGAGTTCAAATTTCAAATTTAAATTTGAATTTAATTCACAAAATCTCATTTATTTACACTAAATAAACAAAGTATATTAAAAAAATAATTATATCTTATTTTTTGCATTGATTATATGTTTCTATATTTATTTTATATAATTTTTATATTTTTTTCGTATTTTGTATTGCGGCGCGCTGGTGTAAAATTAACAGAGTGCAACAGGCATCTCTGCAATGTAAACAAGCATTTAACAAGTTTGCTTATTTTATTTGCCCAAAAAATATTTCTACGCATTTATTGAACATTTTTGTTTATTGTTCTACGCTTCATGCATTTTTGCATTTTTTTGCGAGTGGGAAGTGCACTAAAGAATCAACATAATGCTTGATTGACAATAATGCTTTCAGGTTGCGCACAACTGGTTACCACTGTGACGGAGAGATCGAATTTTTATGAATGAATACTACACACTGTCCGGTTAACAGCGCGAGAGAGTGCTCGAAAGAGAGCGGTAGAGAGAGAGAGAGCCGTCAGGTCAAAGCGCAGATTAAATGAGAGCGGCACAAGCACTACGATCGATTGGGAGAGTCGTGCAAATGCAGATGCGCTTCCCTCACTTCCCATCGTTCATTTCACGCAATTGGAAACGAAGGCATGCAAATTGTCATATGCCATTCCAATGACATTTGAGGGCGCTCTATTTGGAGTAGTATGTATTTTTGTTTTTGCAATTTAGTTGCAATAATAAGGGGGAGACTGAGTGCTTAATATTCTGGGGCTTGATTAGTGTGTGCTCAGCACAATGGAGTTATATGCTATACAAGGGCAAACATACATACACTCATCAAAGAATTCTTCTGAAGCCGTGACGCAAAAAAAACACAAAAAAGGTTTTTTGCCCATTGAAATCGCAAATGGTAAACACAAAAGCAGCAATTGGGTATTGGGGACTTGGTTGGCCTGAAGACGCCGTCGATAAGTTGTTGCGGTTCCGTTTTTCTTTTCTGTTTTTATTCTTTATAATTTTTTTTTTTTTTGTTTCAGATTGAGATCGGCGCAGTGAATGACGCACCCGCATACGTTTGGCATGAGCGGGAGTGAGAGAGTGTTTGAGCTGGAACTGGAACTAGAGCTGAAGTGCGACAGCGACGCCGACAGCAACAGCAACAGCAACGGCGGCTTAGCGAGATGGCGTTAGCTGATTGAGAACAATAGCGGCGCACCGGAAATTATTGCATCTGTTGTTTTGTGCTGTTGTCGTTGTCGCTGCACATCTCCAACTCGCCCCTGCTTCTCCTTTCCAATTGCTGACTACGACTACTGTCTTCTCTATTGCACACATGTTCGTCTCTGCCAATCGCATGAATGTGTCTGGGTTTGTGTGCGAGTGTATGTGTGTTTGTATATTACTCGCATTTTGTTTTGCTTTTGCGCTTTGTATTTGCTTTGCAGCTCTGCTGGCTACACTTGAATTGTTTTCAGTCTGCCTTTTGTGTGCGGCCTTTCTGCTGAAATTTTCAATTGCTGGCAAAAAAAATAAAAACGAAATAAAAAAAAGGAAACAAGGAAAAAGAAATAAACAGAACCCAGAGCGCACTTGAGCGACAAACAGCGACGCCTGCGCAGAGGCGTTGACAGCAGCGACGGCGACGACGACGACGACGACGGCGACGGTGGCGACGACGACTTCGACAGCAACATACAAGTGCAAAGTGCAACTGTCGCCCTTTAACGTACACACAACAGAGATAACAGTCTGCTATGCTAATTCCATTGCGAATACAGCGGATGCTGTGAGCAGCTGTTACCGGGCGGGCGTCTGTTGCTGTTAGCATAACAGCGGAAGCCATTGCGCATGCTTTGCGAATGCTGTGCGCCTGTTACACGCACTAGCGCAGTGTGTGTGTGCGTTGCGTGTGTGTGCGCATGTGTGTGTGCGTGTGTGTGTGCTTGTGGCGACTACAGGTGCATCTCCGAGCAACCGAGTGATAAGCTCTGCAACAGAGCGTTGCGCTTGTGCAACACAACAATGCAACTGCTCAGTTTCGGTTCCAGTTTCCATTTCAGTTGAAGACGCGAACTTCGAACTTCAAATATGTGCTCAGAGCATTGTGTGGCACACACAACAACAAAAAAAAAGGTAAGAAGTCGAGATACAATACTTGCAGCAAATATTTCAACTCAACGCAACTTCATTCATGTAATTTCGCTTTTTATTTGTCTGCCACTGCATGTGAATCTTGGAACATTTCTTCCGACTCGTTTTTTCATTTTGTTGTTGTTGGAAAATTAAAGATAATTATGATTGCCAACACAGAAGAAGAAGGAAGACACAAAAACAAGACAAAAAGCGAACCAAAGAGACGTACTTGAAGTTGCCACACAGAGCATAATCATTCATGCAGCAGGCTGTTGTATTTGTATCTGTGAGATACGCAGCTCACAAATGATTATGATAAAAAGCAGCAGCCGCAAAAAAATAAAAAGTAAAAAAAAAAAACTACAAGAACATCATCGGAACAGGTAAGAACATCGGATTGCCATGTTTTTATGTTTTGTGTTTTTATTCTTTGTTGATATCCCAGCATAAGCATATAAATTGAATCGAAAATAAACGCACAAAGAAGCGAGAGACAGGAGACTCTCCACATGAACCGATGAACTGGCGCTGATAACAGCCAAAAAAACCAAAGCGAGGCTAAGGCCAAGACAACACACATACAGACGAACACACTCCAATTTAGCCGGTCAAAGAAATTAAGAAAAATCAAACAGGTTTCTGCCACACAGCCACAAAATTTCCCGAAGCTGCTTCAAAGACAGCCGCATTACCACAAAGAACACAAGCAACATTGGGGCACACACACCACAGAAATGAAAACCTCGAAGGAAGCACGAGAAGCAGGTAGGACAACTGATGATTTTGTAATTAGAAAATTAACAAGTCATTGCTCAATTGGTCGGAGGAAAAGTGAAGAGCTGAGATTTTTCCCAGCGAACCAAACAGCAACAATATAATGACAACCCCCAGTACCACAAAGTGCAGCCCCTCTAGTCAACCCCTGGCAATAACCCAACAAAAACCGCAGATAAATCAAAGTGCCAACAAAATTACAACGCAAGCGCTTTACAAGCGAGCGTGCTCGACACTGGAATACTCGCTAGCAATATGAAAACAAAACTGATTGGAAAGGAAATAAGAAATAGAAGGAAGTAGCTGAGAATTTAAAGTTGTCTGTAAATTAAAAAAAAATCTGTAAAGAATTGTATTTCATTGAAATTTTTAGTTAAATAAGGAATTTACATTTAAAATGAAAACTGGAAATGTAATAATAATATTAATATTGTAGTACTCAAAAATATTTAAAATGCGATTCTAAGAGATTATAAGAGATTAGCAAGTATTTCATATTAAAATTTAAAGGAATTTCAAACTAATACGTTAAGAAGTTTTTCTTTTTAAATATAACAGATTATCAAGCATTTCATATTAAAATTTCAAAGAATTTCTAACTAATATAATATTAAGAAGTTATTCTTATTAAAATGTTCAAAACAATTAATTGATTTTTCATATGACTTTTTAATGAATTTCGCTTTACTTAAATTGCTTAATGCTAAGTTGTAAATATAGTTGTCGAGTCTATTCAAATGTTTAAAAATATGAATTGATAATTAAAATATGAAAAATGAATGCAAGTATTTTATTTAATTTCTTCTTGTATAAGTTTTCGAAGAATAAATATGTATTTCCAATAATATATGCCTAAATATCAAAATAATGCTGAAATTACAATTCAAATTTGCAACTTGATGCACAAAATCATTATCAAAAGTAGTGAAGAGAAGCAAATGAAAGTGTTACTAACACGGTCGCAAACACATCAGACTCTTTTAGCACGCTCTTATCAAAAAACATTATAATAATGAATGAAGCATTGTGTGAATGGATTCGCTAGAGAACAGCTCAGAGATAGATAGAGATAGAGAGTTACCTGGTTGGGTTTTGGTTTTGGGTTGCTTTGTGAAACAATACGGGCTAAATGCGTCACACACACCGCACAACACATGCCACAAACTATGCGTGTGTGTGTGTGTGTGTGTGTGTGTGTTGCGTGTGTGAACTAAGGACTAAAGGACTGTTGACAGCCCATGCGCTTTGGCTGTCAATTGTGGCGTATTTGATTTGAATCGATTCGATTCGTTTTGCAGGTAAACAAACACTCGACACAAAAGAAGCACTCACATGACATTTGATGACCTGTTGCTCGCTTCCTTCCGTGTGTATGTGTGTGTGTGTGTGTGTGTGTGTGAAGCGTGTGCTAAATATGCGTGCTATGACCAGGTCCATGAATTGGTAAATCAATTTAGCAATTGGCAATCATAAAACCCTAAATACAATTCCCAAATCAAGTTCGCTTTACGTGCGCAGCAAATGAAATTAAACACGCAGTTCGAGCACCAAATTGTTCGTATATAAAACATTTAATCTACGGATTAGGGACAACATTCTAAGAATATAACCTTGAGTATTTTGTTAGAATAACAAAACTTCATTTTATATAGAAGGACTTTTGTAGCCATTAATTGCAAGAATAGTTTTTAGAACATTTCTAAAATTTCCAATATTTAAGAAATATAAAATATTTTGCATATATCTAAAGTTTAATATTATAAAATGTGTTTTATATATTACCTATTAATATGGTCTTGAAAATATAATACTATTTTTAATTTTCTTTGTTTAGTGTAGAAAATTTAATAAACTAAATACTGTTTTTGTTTAATAGTTTAGTAATTTTATATAATATTTATTTTTCATTAATAATATAGTAAATTGAATTCTTTGTTCATTGTAGTAAATTTAAAAATATGTAATTTTCTATAATAGCTTAATACATATAATAATATAATATTTCGTCGTCTATAATGGCCGAGTAAATTGAATAATATAATATTAATATAATAATATTATTTTTCTATAATATTTTAGTAGTTTATACATAATCTGTTTCTTTTCTATTGTACTTTAGTAAATGGAATATTCTTTTATATGATAGCTTAGCATTTTATACATAATATTTCGTTTTTTAGTCTACTATATTGAACAGCCTCTCTATATTTATCTATCTATCTATCTTTCTTTATTTATTCATTATTTTGTAGTGTGATATATTAAATATTATTATTATTTAATTGACGATATCAAATGCAATTCCTTTTGCAATTCAATGTTACTTAATTTCCTAATATTCTATCTCATACCTATTTGAGTTATTTGAAATAAAAATAAAAGTATCTGCTGACTGTCAAATCAAAATTGCTAGACAAACGTTGACATATTAATACAATTAATTCATAAGGACATATCTCAGCGACTTTCGATATTCCCTAGACCATTTCTTAGTCATTTGCTCAGCTGATCGAATGTACATTCTTGGAAAGTTCTTTCTTTTCAAGCTGACTCAGTCAAGAGGCAAAAGAAGTAGTGATTAATGAGCTGCACTTTGCTGCATTTTGCAGGCTCGAAAATAAGAAATCACAGTTCACGCTGCCAATTGGACAATAAGAACATCAAATGGCCAAACGTTATCTTCATCATCGTGGCTTCATTGGCTTCGACATTAGCCATGGCAAAAGAAGCGCAGCTTGTCAAACCCATGTCAGTTGGTGCCCCAAGCCGCATGCCGCATGCCACCGCCAAGCAATATAAATATGCATTAATTGCCGCAGAAAACAGAGCTCGACTCAACTCGACTCGAAGTTGAGTCGATCTTGAGCTTGGGATCTTGATCTTGACTCTGGGTTCTTTCTTGGGCCAGTGCTGCATTAATTTTAGAGCGTAACAGATGCATAAAACATGACAAAAGGGGCGATGAGCCATTTGCATTGGTCACTCAGGATGAGAGACAGAGACAGCAAGCGAGAGAGAGAGAGAGAGGGAGAATGGGAGTCGACCACACACGCCTCATGCCAAGCAGGATGCTGGTCAAAGGTTCATGCGGGTTTTGTTAAAGTTGCTGCTGCTGCTGCTGCAGCTTTTCAACGCAGCCATCGAACAGCTCATAAAAGTGCAGCATAAAACTTTCAATTAATTAAATGGAGAGCAACAGAGCGAGAGAGGTATAGAGAGAGTGAGAGAGGGAGACGGGAGTTGGGGACAAATGTCAGTCGCGTCACCTTTTCAGATGCGCTAATTAAAAAGCCATGAAAACTGTTCGATGGCGCTGCGCTGACATCAATTTGGGCCAAAAAAAAAGAAGAACATCAAAGATATATAAAACAAGTAAGAAAGCTACATTGGAGTGTGCTCGACTGTGAGATACCCGCTACCCATTTTTAATGAAAGCAAAGCAGTGCGGTATCAATTTCAAAATATACCAAATTTATATACCACAAAAATATTAAAAATATACCAAGGGCTATTTGGTATATTGAAGTAATATTTAAATATACAAAATATGGGCCTTGTCATATTTTTAGTATTTTAGCGGTATATTAATATGGTATATTTTAAAAGCAATTCAATTAAAATATATCATAGAGTGCGAAATATACCAGATTGTCATCCAAGGGCTATTTGGTATATTGAAGTAATATTTAAATATACCAAATATGGGCCTTGACATATTTTTAATATTTTTGGCGGTATAATAATATGGTATATTTTAAAAGCAATTCAATTAAAATATATCATAGAGTGCGAAATATACCAGATTGTCAGCCAAAGGAGCTAAGACCCGATTGAGTCGGTATTTTTGCCCATACAAAAGTATTTGTTTAATAGCTTCAACAATTTGTATTTGATTGCAACCAACTATTGAGGATTCATGACCACTGTCGTTATTACTGTGTGTTACAAAAATATTTAACTTCAAAATTAAGCTTGTTATTCAATTTTAATCGATGTGGGCGTGGCAAAGCATTGAAACAAACTTCAAAAATAGTGTCGAATAAAAATTATATCTCTATCTCGTATAGTCTCTGAGATCTAGGTGTTTATACAGACGGACAGACAGACCGACGGATAGACGGACTTGGCTGTTAACGTTGATCAACAATATATATACTTTGTGGGGTCGGAGATGCCTTCTTCTGTTATAATACCCTTCTACTCTATGGATAGCGGGTATACAAAAACGTTGGGGCATGCAACAAGATGTGCGTCTTGTCATAATTATCATCGCCACTTGGAATTGAAGTGGCCAGGCCAGGCCAGAGTCTATTTACATAATGAAGTCGTCTCCGTTGTCTGGGGTCACCACTTTACTTAACTAAACAGCTGCCACGCGGCTAAGATTGTAATCCCCTTTTTGCCCTGCCTCCTCTTCCTCTATATCTGTGCTCTTCTTGGAAAATCTCTTGACGGCAATGAAAATTGGAAACCATCATAATCAAATGAGCAGCCACTTGGCCCAGACTCCAACTCCAACTCCAACTCCAACTCCAACTTGGACTTCAACTCGAAACTCATTTCCACATCCAATTCGAAATTCTTATTTCTATTCTATTTCGATGGGCTCTTCGATTTTTCTTTCTATCTCGCCTTATTATTCTTATTATTCGAGTGCCTAATGCATCTTTTTCTTTATTTTTGGTTTGGAGTTTTATTTTATGCATTTTTAACGGAGTTTCGGCATATCTATTTTTTCTTTCTTAGCTTTTTGTTTTTACAGTTCTGGGACTCAATGAAAGTGTTATAAATATGTATGTATGTAAAAAAAAGCTTTCGAATGCTACGAAAATCGTGACGGAAAGTGAAACTTCTGGCCCACATTGATAAACGACGTCTGTTTGCTAAACAAACAAACTAAATAACAAATATGTATGTATGTTCCCCCCCTCCTCCTCCTCCACCTCCTCCTCCCTCCTTCCCTTTACACATCTTCCAACGAAAACATGGCCAAGAATTAAAGACCTTGTTTATGGGAAAAGTGCAGCGAAGGCAACAAAAATTGCGCAATTTCAATTGTCGAAATTAAAAGCAACAGATGCAAGTGCAATTGAAAGGCGAAGTCAACTTTGGTTTACCCTTTAAAGTAAATATTATTTTCATTGCCCAGTTTTTCCTATAATGTATACTTTATTTACAATCTATCTTGCGATAAAATTCTTTGCACAGCGATTTAACGAAATTAATAAATATTTTCAAAGAAATCTTTAAATGAGGAATTGAAAACATTTGTATTTTTTCTTTTGTAAATATTTATGAATTCCTTGACTTTTGTATACTAAAAATTCCATGCAGTATTTACAGCACAAATGTTTAAATTAAATGATTAAAAAAGTTCGATAAAGTAACTAAGCTTAATTTATTTGTTCTCAAGAATTTTTCAAAATTGCTGGTGGATTAACTACATATTTATTAACTAATTTTCATAAAGTTTAAAAGAATTTATGCTGGCCTGAAAAAGAATATAGATTATCTTTAAAAAAGTTTGATAAATTGTCTAAGAACAACTTTTGTTTGCTTTTAAAAAATTTTCAAATTTGCTGGTAATTAAAGAAAACTATATACATACAATTCAAAATTTTAATATAGGTTGTAATAAAATGAAATAACTTTATCTAATCAGGCCAAAGTTTAAGCTAAATTTATTCTGTGCTCAAAAATATGGGATATAATCAAAGAAATTAGTTTTATTCTCTAGAAACTTTCCAAACAAAACATACAAAAATAATAATAATACCATAAATTACATTAATATTGTAATAAAATGAAATAATTATATTTTTGACAACGAATTTTGCTTAAACTAAGCTTAAGTTGACCTAAAAGTATGCAACAATTAAATTTGGCACTTGCAAGTAAAGAAATATTATATTATTGATTAAAAATCGTTCACATATGGAACATCATCAAATGCAAGAGAAAGAAAACAGAATTGTATAAAATTCTCAAGTGAAAAGCTTGCGCGCATTTTTCCTAAAACGATTTTGAAGTGCATAGTTGCGATATAATACATATTACAGATTAATTGCCTCTGACCTCCAACAAGAAAACAACAACAAAATGCGATACATTTGCCCCAAGTCGATGGCCTTTCATTTGGCGATTGGGGCAGGAAATGAAATGCAATCAGAATTAATAGAAGAAGAAGAAGAAGAAGACGAGGCATTTTAGATGCGTGCCACGGCCGTGTGCATGGATCCATTTTTCCATTTTCCGATTTTCCACATTTTTCGATTTTCGATTTTCCCATTTTCCCATTTATTTACACAACATCAAATTGGTGGCGAGTCATTCACTCATTGAGAAGTTCTTCAAAAACAAAAAAAAAAAAAAAAACGCGCATTTTTCCTCAATGAAAATATTCAGTTTCTTGTTTGTTTTTTCTTTTCATCGTTGTTTTTTCTATTTTTTTGCCCCATTCCAAGAGAACGCAAAGCGAAATGCGATTGCAATCCCCAACAATTCCCCTTGTCTATCATTGCTCTCAGCTTTTCAGCTGCTTTCCTCTCTGCTCTTTAGTCTCTGCCCCATCTTCCTGCAATGCGGGTCAACTATGTAATTCAATTAAAGTCCATCAACACTGGCGCCTGTCATGGAATTGAGTGAATCTCCCAGACGCATTTTAATTCCATTAATTATTAGATGACCGTTTTCATACCCTGTAAACTATGACGCACAAAACGGGCGAGCTCGACTTCTATGTGATTGTGTGAAACTTGAAGAAATCAAAAAAACTTTAACTTAGAAGAATAAGAACTTAAGAATTATAGAGAAATTAAAGGTTGTATTGAAAAACTGTGATTCATCTTAAAATTTCTGTTATGTTATGTCAGAGTTCTTTTTACCATATTTACATTTACATATTATATTATATTTAACTAGCGATTATAGTATAATTTATAAACTTTAGCTTGTTATAAATGAGTATTAAACGGAGAAAGCAAAAGCAATGAAACACTAAATATAAAAAATGAATAGTAGTTAATATTTGTATATGACATTACGAAACAAGTGAGAAAAATACAGTCGAGTGTGCTGAACAATCATATGCTACAAGTATAGCAAAAATATACCACAAAAATATTATAGTATGCTGAAGACTATTTTTTTGGTATATTCGTTTTGTACTACACTCATAAATATGTTAGTTACTATTCTCTGTAAGTTTAATTCGAGCTTCAAAATTGTGGCACAAATTCACACCTAACAATTACTGTCGAAAAACAAGTTTAGATCTATCTAAAAATAGCAATTAATAATAGGAAATAATATAAAAATAAACAAATTTAGCTAAATATTAATTTTAGTTTTTCTATTCAAAATTTTCGTACATAAAAGTAAAATATATTTTCTATAAGTATCTTTACTAGTTAGCATAATAAAATCAGATTGTTTATGTTTTCATTAGATATGCATTTGGTAACCCTTCTAGAGTGTCACTAATATTTCTGTTTGCCGAAATTTTTCTTAACGATTTATGCAAAGATTTGCTTAAATAAAAATAAAATAAATTTACTGTAGTAAGATCTTAATGCCTGGCAAATATTGAAGAATTGATTGAAGTGAGTGTAAATATTTTACAGGGTATTTAGTCGGCGATTTCACGCTCGCTTGCCAAGCCCAGGCTTAGCTCTTAATGAAGTGCTGGGCATTTGGTTTCTCACAGTGTAAGCTGCATTATCTTGTAGGTGTAAATTGAATGCATCTGCAACGCACAACAACTGGCCGCCACTTCATTAGCAGTCGCTTCAGCCCGAGAAGCGTAGAAGGAATTGAAGCTGTGCAGTTGAAGACTGAGCTGCGGTCTAAGCTGAAGAAGGAGGAGGAGCAGGAGGAGAAGAACAAGGTGGAGGAGGAGGCAATCACAGTTTAGCCTAGACTCTTTTCACACCTTTCTAAAGAACCCAAGCCGTGGCCCAAACAACAATGACAACAAATGAAATCCATACATAATCATAATACATAATAATGAGCACAATGAGGAATACAATAGAGGAATAGAGGAGCGAACAAGTTTTGGTTTCTGTGGTTGAGTTGAGTTGAGGTTGGGGGATAATGGAGAATGTCAGCTGTCTGCTCTATGCTGTCTAGTGTTTAGTGTCTAGTGTGTGCCCCCCACACACACACAGAGAGACACAGAGAGTTGGGCATTCATATTCTAATAGGCCACTTAAGATGCACAGAATGCAGACCCATGGCCCAGACAATGGGCCAGACAATGAGCTTATGTGTAGGAGATGCGAGAGATGCATCCCAACAGCAACAACAACATCTCCACAATTGCAGTTGCAGTTGGCCTAAATATATATTTATTATTATTTTTTTCTTTTTCTCTTTTGTTTTCTGTTCCACATTAAGCTTAAGTAGCTTTGCTCATTAAGATAACACACACACAATATTGTATTTTAATTACGCCAAAGCCCTTTGGATTATGCAATAGCATCAATTGTCTGCCACGATTCCCAATCCCAATTCCCAATTCCCGATTCCCATTTTCGAAATTCTGCGTAAGGTGTGCGCATTGTGGTCTATATTCCAAAATAGGTCAGAGGCTCCCCTGCTCCACAAATGTGTTCCCCCCCAAAAAGTTTTTATGGAGTGTTCACCAACAACAACAACAACAATATCAACGGCGGCATCTGCATCTGATCAATATCAAATAGCCCAGACATTGCCAGCCATTAAAAGTGCTTGCGAAATCGCATCGAGTACATTGGGCATAATACCCAGACACACACACACACACACTAATACACCATATTTGAATGCAACTCATACTCGCAACTCGTAGGTAGACGAGGCAACAACAGCAATAGCAACAGCAGCCACTGGGCGCCGTCTTACTTGGCGATTCTTTTGCTTCTCATTGCTGTTGTTGTTGTTTATGGCAGCCAACTGTGGCAGCCAAAATGGTTGTTGCCCAACAGCGTGCAACATACAGCATGCAGCTTGCAACTGCCGCAAGCCCTTGCCTTTGCCTTTGCCGAGTCCAGGTCAGTCCAGGGCAGTTCCAGTCGAACTCCAACTTCAACTGCAGCTCCGCTTTTCCCGCAACAACATTCGCGCCACAGGCAACGCAAAACAAAATGATAAGAGCACCTTCAGACGCACTCATAGATACCCTGTAATGTTCTAGGCAAAGTTACATCAATTTTAATTTCAATATGCAACAAAAAGAAGTCAAAGAAGTTGTTTATGCCGAAAGAAACAATCACAAATCACTTCCACTCGAATTTCACTTCAATTTCACTTTTAGAGAAACAACGACTATTTTGCCAGGTATTTTGCTAAAAACAGTAATGAAACTTCACTTGAATGTAAAAAATTTAATTGATTTATAAAGAGTGTTTAATTTGCGATTAATCTACGTTCAAATAATTAACATTTTTTAAGCCACCTTTTAATAATTGAACCAACAACTTATCTAATAGAAATGTTATTACATTTAAAAAAATAAATTTGTTCAGCATAAACATAAATATTTTTTATAATTCAACTAACAGCTGGTCCAATGACAATTTTACTAAATAAAAAGTATATTATGTATGAGTAAATAAAAGCTTTTGCTTGGCAGCATGATAAAATATATAAAAAATTCTAGCCGTAATATTGATAGTAATTTTCTAAACATATGTTTTCAGCTACCTGGAATAACTCTGTTAACTAAAATATGAATTCAATCTCTAAAATGTTGTGTATTTTATTCTTAAATGTGATGTACTATAAATGAGGCCATATTATATATATCATAATTAGCATAACAAACATCAGTTGTACATAGCCTTTACATTGATGTATGGTCACATTTGACCTTAACTCCTTGAACATTCGTGTGCTTAAATATAATATTCATTACATATATTCAAAACTAAATCGATGTTGTGTATTTTATTTGCAAGCGGATATTGACAATCAACTAACAAGCCTAAATAAAAACACGATATAACGTTTAAAGGAATAAACTGCACAAAAATTAAATACATAATTTTATTAGCTTTCTTATACTTGATCAGTTCTGATTTAAAAATTCTATTAATGCTTTCTTTGAACTTGAATTTAATTAAATTGCATGCCAAGTGACTATTCCACTGAAATTTCTTCTAAGAATACAGAATATCAATTCCCACGGTATTTGCTAGTCGCATACTTTCGTTGGCCTGAACTTTGCTTAGATCTTTATTTATGTATGAGCATGTAAAAGAATGCAAACTTTGCAAAAGTTTTTGCCTGGCCCACGGGCATAAAGGGTAGTTCCATTTTCCATTTTCCATTTTCTATTTTCTATTTTCCGCTAACACACACTCACACACATATTTTGACAGTCACCCACACACACACACACACTCTCTCATGTGCAAACATATACTATATATTTTTAGAGCAAAAATTGCCATTTAAGTTGCTCAACTTTTGCCAGAGTTTTGTCATCTATGTATATGCAGAGGTCGCAGGGCAAAGCGAAAGACTTTTCTGACAGTATTGCGAGAGAAAATGAAAAAAGGAATTCTTGGATGTGGTCGCAAAAGTTTTGTGCTGTGTGCATTTATCGGTTGCACTACGATGTATGTGATTTGTCCTAGTTTTGTAAGACTTTAAAAGGCGCTCTATCTATCTGTCTCTCAGTATCTCAGTCTCTCAGTCTCTGTTTCTGTTTCTGTCTCTGAGCTAAGTACTCGGCATTATTGGCATTGGCATTGGCATTCGCCTTGCCAATGGCATTGCCAATGGCATTGGCAATGGCATTGCCATTGGCCATGATGGCTTTGAGTCGTCCAGGGCATTAGGCAAACTGATTGGTGTCACCATGCCAGAGACTTTGCTAGTTGTCTGGCAACTGACAAAGCGGGTCGCAAAGCTGCGCAAGCTGCAAACTGAAAAGCAATTCCTTCCTTTGCTTTCGCTTGGCGCGTGGCACGCACGTGGCCGCAAAGACGCAAGCAGAGATACAAATGTATCTGGCGAATAGAGCGAGAGTGAGAGTGCGAGTGAGAGAGATTCACGTGTCCGGGCCCCGGTACTAGTTATGAACAATCTAAGTCAATTCAATTAAAAGCTCCTATTTCATTATAATTCCTTCACAGCCAGCTCCTTCTTGTCTCCTTGTTGTCGTCCACATAATACAAATCATGCGGATTACCAATGACGCTCAATGCTCTTGTCGATAGCAAATTGCTCTTTACGTAACGTTGAAGCACACACAATTCTCAGCCTCTCTCGCTCTCTGTTGCATGCCCCCTCATGCCACAAATCCCCCAAACTATCGATGACATTATACGCTGCAGAACGTGAGTCCAAATGCATTAACATACGCTTCTTTTTATTAAACTATGCAATAGAATAATAAAATTGTATGATATGATATGAGTAATTTTCTGGCATAAATTTCGCGTGAAACTTTATTAAAAGTGAAAAAAAAAACTATACCAAAACATTATTTTACTTTGACTAAAGTTCGATTTTATAGCTCTTGATTAGCACTTCAATTAGAGTTGAAAAATGATCTAGGAATTATTTTTCTGTTTTAAGATAATTTCAATAATAAGCAAATTCGTTCGCAAATCAAAAAATGTATATAGTTTATCATAAAATTGGAAAAGTTCCTAAGATTAAAATTAGCTCTTAATATAATAAAAAAAATCTTAGCTCTTAATATCCAGATAATATAAGAATTACCATCACTTTATTCTGAAATTGTTTCAGCTTATGCGGCAAATTTCGGGAAATATTTATGAATTAATTTAATTTGTATTCTATTTTTCAGAAGAAATTAAAAATATGTTGAGCTTTTTCAATTTCCAATTCCAAAATCAAAACAATTTCAAATAATTCAATATCTATTATTCATTTAACATATTAACATATTTTAACATATTATTCAAGTTTTCTTGTGAGTTTATTTAATAAACAGTCTCTATTTTTTACTCTTAACTTAAATTCATTCGTAATTTGTTGCTTTTTGATATTTAAAATCTTCTGGTACTATGTTTTCTATTTTCTTTTGTAATATATTATTATTTATACTATTTGTACATACTTAAGTTCAATTTTGCTATTTATAAATTGAATTATTTTAAAACAATTTATTAATTAAAAATATTCTGTTATCAAATGAAATATATTCTCACTCATACACTTCATTTTTCATTGATCAGTATAACTTCTCTTAGGTAGTGTAACTTATAGTTCGATAAGATTTTGTGTGTGGCACAATATGTAGCAGATGCTGTTGCACACGTTGCAATGACACGTTGCACCTTTGTTGCAACTGCAATTGCCCATCCGGCCAATGCTTTAGCATTCCAAATATCACTTTTAAAAATTCATAAGTTCGACCAGCAGCCTTCGGGTTTTAGGCAAAAACAATTTGAATTGCAAGCTGCTGTATTTACATTTGGGAAAATGATTGTGTATCTAAATAAAATAAATGAAAACTGTGCTTAAAGCTGAAGGTCGAGGACAAAACTTTGCTAAATAAATTGATTGTTCATTTATTTAAAAAAATGGGAAAAACTGAAATTAATGTAAAGCTTTATAAAGTTTTATTTCGACTTTGCGATTGAATTATAAATTATTACAGGAATTAATACTTTATTTAAAATAAAGATAGAAGTTAAATGGAAACAGTTTCAGGTAAACATTAAAAATCTATAATTTTAATTTCTTAAAAAAATGTTATTGGTTTTCGTAATTTTTGCAGTTTTTCGTAGTTATATTTATTTGCAAAATTACTTGTTACATTAAATTAGCCAATTAAGTCAGTTGTTGGCTGAATAATTTTACAGGAAGCGTCGTGTGTCATTCTCTGACGTTGGTATTCAATTATGATTTACATTTGGGAGGAAACAATGTGTGGTTGCTGGTTGCTGTGCCACACCTACGAGCAACATTGCTGTGGCATGTCAAATATGCAATATTAATATGTTTGCTTGGCATGCAACACACACACACACACATACACAAGTGTGTCTGCCACAAACATGCTCTTGGTAGCCATGATACCTGCGGCTTATGAAGTTGCCCCCGGACGCATGGCACATGCACATGAAGCTTCTTAACCCGCATCTGCTGCTGTGGCTGCTGCATCAACCCGATATCACAATTCTCCCCCGCCTCCACCCCACTCCTGTCCCTGCCCCTGCCTCAAGCGTCTGGTATCCATCAGCGTGTGTGCTTGAAAGTAAAAATAATTCGCCACGCACACGTTAGAATAATGAAAACGACCCCAAAATGGCAAACGGAGCGCAATATGAGGCACTCGATTTTACTCCGTCTCTATACTAAGCTGCTGCTCTTGTTGTGGATACCCTGTAAAATGAGACGGCAAGAGATGCAGCATATTTTCAGCTTGCCTTAGAAAATTAGTTCTTTAATTTTTCTCTCACTGTTTATGTATATGCTTTACTATTCAATGATATATTTAGCTACACTCAAGATAAACTTTCAAAAATCGAGATTTTTATTTAGCTCTAAAAATTTTGGTCTTAAATCTTAATGTTAGAAACCACATCTTGTTTCAAGAACATTTAATATAAGGGAAAAATTTATATATGGGTAATTCTTTGTCGGATGTCGGATCATCTTTACAGAGAAAAAAAAAACATAAATTGAAAAAATTTTAAAAATAAGAAAAGGTTGTTCTTATAGCTCTAGATTAGAACTTTAATTAGATCTAAGAATGGTTTTGGAATTTTCTTTCTGTTTTGTTTTCTGTTCTGATTGCAAAAATTAACAAATTTATATATTTTATCGTAAAACAGAACAAGTTCCTAAAATCAATCTTAGCTCTAAATATAGTGCTAATCCAAAGCTTTAGGAATGACCTTCACTTATTTGTAAAATTGTTTTTGTTTATGTTTTTTCACTGTAAATTCCGTCAGAGAATGACCCATATATAAATCAAACTTATTTATAAATCAAACTATGAAATATTGATGATTGAAAAGTATTCTAAATATATTAATTTTTTTAAATGACAACAGGGTATTTTTTAGCACAGACATCGAATCGAATCAAGTGCTCTTGCTTAAGATTCTTAGTTAGTTCATCGCACAAAGAATTCCTCTCTCTTCGAATGTGTGAGTGTGAGTATGAGTGAGTGTGCATAAGTGTACGTGTGTGTGTGTGTGTACTCTATATGCATAATTCACACTAGCTGCAGCTGCAAAGAAGAGCAAGTGTGCAACATGGGGCAGACTGTTGCTGTTGTGAATGTAGATGTTGCAGTTGCAGTTGCCGCATTTGGCATTTGGCGACTTGCGCTTGTGCCTGTGTTTGTGTGTGTGTGTGTGTGGCAGTGACCGACCCGCAGCTGAGATTTCAGTTAAAGTTCAATGTGCGCTCGCAGTGTGGCAAGTTCCGCATAGTTGTGACTCCATTTTTCGACCTGCAAAACGTTCTTTCCACCAAAACAAAAATGTCGCAAAAAAAGAAAGAAAATAGTTATCAAACACGTCTCCAGGTAATTATGTAAATTACCTATCAACAGCAACTGCAACTGCAACAAACATCGGGATAATAACAACGACTTATCACATGGCAGAAATTGTAAAGTTGCTTGGCTGCTTTTCATTGTTTCATTGCTATGGGCGCAGAGTATCGAAAATAAGATAAATCTCACTCTCGCATGACGTTGAGGAAAAATCGCAATAATAAATGTCGAAATTATGGTGTTGTTTTCCATGTTTTCTTTCCCTCTCCAGGTCTATGTCCATGTCCATGTCCATGTTGTGTTGACCATATCGAGCATTGTAATCGCCTCGCCAATTGGCAACAGTTCATTTTGCCCCGCGGTTGCAACTTTACAGTCAAAGTCAAAGTCATAAGAAGAAATGCAATGAAAAACATTTCAACACACAAAAAACATACACCAAAATACTTGTTGTACTTTGCTGCCCAACTAAGTCTTAAAATTGAACTGAGGGGCGGACACTTGTGATAGTTATTGTTGTTATTGTTGTTGCTGATCATGTGATCATGATCAAACTGTGAATTTCATTTCTGCATTTACTTTTCGTTTACTCTTTACACAACATCAATTTCAGATCGACAATTTTTCCATTCGTAAAACTCTTTCTTTAAATTGAAATTGTTTATTTTGTTTATTTATTGTATTTACTTTATATTTATTTCTCTTCTTTTTCACTCATAAATCTTTCCCTTTAAATTTGAATTATTTATTTTTGTTATTTATTGTGTTTTCTTTAACATATTCCTTAACTATTTATTTATTTTTCTTTATTCATTTGAAATTTGTAAACAGATTTTCATTTATAAATATTTTTATTCAAATTGTAATTGTTTATTTTATATATATATATATTTTTTTGGTATAATGAAGACTTGCTTTTATATCCACATATTCTTTTAATATATTTATTTCTTTTCTTTCTTTAAAATATTTGTATTCAATTTGTATTTGTTTTTGTTTTTATATATTTTTCTTTAACGAAGACTTGCTTTTATTTAAACAAATCCTTTATATAATTTATTTTCGTCTAAATTCGATTTCTTTATTTATAAATACAACAAAATGTATATTTTTAAATAAATGTAAATTTTAAAGTATATTATTATAGATATATATATAGTTGATATAGTTTTTAATTTTGAATTTTTTATTTACTTAAATTTCAATGATCTTTTGTACGCTATATTTTTATATAAATATAATTGTTTGTTTTTTGTTTTCCACTTCAATCAGTTTAAGCTAATCAAAGAAGAGTATTTAGCATTCGTAAAGCTGAAACACTATTTATTTTATGAAATTCTCCAATTGCTCGAATAAATCGCTTAACAACGAAAAACAATGCCCAACAATTTGATTGTCTGTCTGCCACATTGCCTTGCCACAGCAACAACAACAACAACAGCAACAACAATACACATTCTAATGAAATTCTGCGAGCCAAAAATAATAAAACGAATAACCAAATGAAAATAAATATAGAGTGCGAAATATTTGAGAGTGTGTGTGGAAAGCAAAACGCTTTCAAATTGCAATGAGACGTGGAGGAAAAAGTGAATCGACGAGCAATTCGTCATGGTTTATTTGCACTTGTTAATAGCGCTCTCTTTTAATTAATCAACATCGCAATCGCAATCGCAAACGACGCAGACAAAGTCAAAGTCACGTGCTGCCGCTCGCAAAATATCCAAAACCAAAAACCAAAAATCAAAAAGCGAGAAAAACAAAAAAAACACTAACAAAAGCGCCGCCAGACACGCAAACGCAAACACCAACAAGCGCATTGACCGAGCGACCGACTCAGGTAGCAAAGCGGGCCTAAACTAAACGAGAGGCCTAGACCAAAAACCCAAAACCCAAGCCCATACTCAAACCCAAACCCAACGAGAAACGGGGCCCAAAACTCAAAAACCTGAACTCGAAGCTATCAATAAGCGAGGCGTGAAATTGTGCATGTAAACTAATTGATCCTGAGGCAAAGCATTTGCTGTCATTGAACCTGGCTCCCAACGTTTTTGCGCTTTGCAAAACTGGGTCACCCTCTTCGAGCCATTCAAATGAAGGCCTAAACAAATGCCAATGTCCTGTACCAGCTGCCTACGTGTCACAGTGGTTTAAGGTCTATTTTATGTGACATATTTAAAAAAACAATTATTGTTGTTTAATTCTTAAATTTACAATTGTTTCCCACTTCTTTCATCTTTCGAGATAAACTCTGTATTACCTTATTTTGTGTGGCATATAAAAACAAATAAATATCTTTGTTTAAAACCACATCTTTAACTATTTATTTTATAATACACAAAAGTTATAAAAATGTTAAATTTAAACGCCAGATAAACTCAGTATTATGTTATTCATTAGGCATTGAATTATTGAATCAATTCATATTGTACATTTTTATTATTTTAATGTATTATAAAATTTATACCAAAAATTAAAGGAACACAAAACTCAATATATCAATATAACAAGTAATTGACAAAACAGAAAAATATAATTTATTTTTTTCATGTTTTCGACAATTTTAAATTTTGTTTTAAGGAAATTTGTGCAGATTTCGTTAAATAAATTGATACAATTATTGCATTAATGCAAAAATATTATTGCTCATATTAATTCATACTTATTGTTATAATAAATTTATAAAACAAAGAATTATAAAGAATATATAATTAATTTATTTAAAAATAATTCCTTCTTGAAGTATTCTGACATTACTTACCGCTATCAATAATATTTTACTATTTGTTATGCAAATAGTAAGGAAATTTATTAAAATTGTTTATTGTAACAAAGAAAACCAATTCAAATTTGCAATTCGCGTGAAATGAAGAATATGTATTAAATGAAATATATTATAAAGTGAAGAATATGTATTATATGAAAAATATTAACTAAGACCCAAAATATCTATTTAATCTAGATTTTTATTAACCGATTTTAGCTAAAATTGTTCAACATAATTGAAAAAGACAAGTAAGAAAGTTACAGTCGAGTGTACTCGACTGTGAGATACCCGCTTCCCATTTTTAATAAAGGCAAAATATTGCGGTATCATTTTCAAAATATACCGAAAATACTAAAAAAAATAATAAAAATATACCAAATGGTATATTTGGTATATCGATATAGTACACCATTCAAAATATACCATAAACGGCACAATGTGCCAGATTGTCGGCCAAAGCAACTCAGACCCCTAGTAAGTAGGCGTTTTTCCCATACAAAAGTATTTCCTAAATAACTTCGACAATTTTTATTTGATCACAACCAAATTTTCAGAAATCATAACTACTATAGTAATTATTGTGTATACCAAAATTCGTAACTCTAGCTTTAAAATTACACTTGTTATTCGATTTTTTTGATTTGCGGGGGCGGAAGTGGGCGTGGCAAAAATTTGAAACAAACTTGATCTGCGTGCAAACATAACAAATGCTGTCGAAAAAAAAAATTATAGCTCTATCTCTTATAGTCTCTGAGATCTAGGTGTTCATACGGACGGACGGACGGACGGACAGACGGACAGACGGACAGACGGACATGGCTATATCGTCTCGGCTGTTGACGCTGATCAAGAATATATATACTTTATAGGGTCGGAGATGCCTCCTTCTACCTGTTACATACATTTCCTGCCGGCACAAAGTTATAATACCCTTCTACCCTATGGGTAGCGGGTATAATAAGAGTTCAATTCAATGCAGATTAAATTGGCCAAGCTGTGGGAATTTTTCTTTAAAAAAATGTATAAATTTAAAGTTACAATTGGTATACTTTATTCAAATCAAAATAACGTCTGGAATTCCATTCGCATGATTATTATTATGAGCAATCTATTAATGAAAAGACATGCTATTAATTAAAAATATGGAAAATTAGTGTGAAAAGATCGTACGTCTTGAAAGGCATAAGAAATTATTCTCAGACGAATTTCCCATATACAGATAGTATTTAATAAATACCACGTATTCTTAAAAAGTAGATTGCTAATAATAATTGGTCAGCATGCGAAAGTTAATTGCAACTCTAAATAGCTAAAATAATAAAAAGGGATGTAGAAAGCACTTTGAGCTAATAGCTAATCATGTTGCAACCACTGTGCAGGTGCTGTTCACTCATAGCTGTTGGCTTTAGTTGGCCTTAACTGCACAGATCGTTAAGAGTTGGACCAGAGAGTTGGGGGCTGTGGTCATTAAAGCTAGGCTAAGGCGATTTGCCAGCTAAACTCAAAATGCTGAGATACGAACAGCTGCCAAGCTGCCAAGTTGCTGCCGAGCTGCCGAGCTGCAAAGCTGAGAAGTTGATAAGCTGATAAGCAAAAAGTTGCATGTCATGCAGAGGGTCGACAGCAATAGAGAGAGGGAGAGGGAGAGAGAGAGAGAGAGTGGAGGCAAGTATAGAGCGTAGCTAGAGTGTTGTTTTAACGGCTTTTCGTTGAGTTGCGTTGAGTTGAGTTGAGTCGATTAATACTAAGGTGCGGGCGTCTGACATTGTTGACACCTTTGACCACCGTGAATGGAGTCGAGACCCCGACGCCAAAGAGGAAGGTGCAAGAGATTCAGGTTCAGGTTCAGCGTGTGTGGCACGCTGCACGCTGCGGGCGGGGCAAGGTGTCTGACATTCAAGTGGCTGCGGCGGCTTTCAAAAACGTAAAAGGAGACAATTAATATCAATGTTCAATCGAAAAGAAACTTCATTGCCACACACAGGGACAACAACAACAACAACAATAACAATTAATAGGCCGCTGGGAAAAACGTTAAGCAGGAAAACGCTTGAAACCTGAGGCCGCGAGTTCAATTTAATCGCGCCGCGTTTTGGTACAGTTTTTGTATCTCAAGGGTGAGACGGAGGCAACAACTGCGCATATGTTGCAACTTTGCAATCGTTTGTGGCAAGAACACACGGAAGCCCAAAAGCCAAATGACAAACAAAAGCCAAAAATTCTCTCTCTCTCTCTCTATGTTGCAGAAGTGCAACAATGAGTTTGATAATGAAATGTAATTTATGGCAGTCGAAATGAGCGGGGAGGGGCACGGGAAGGGGACAGTGGCAGGGGTTGCATGTTCATATCGATATTGTTTGCATTGGCCATATCAATATTTATATGCTGTGTGTCTCGACTCCTTTTGCTCTCGGGGTGTGACTAAACTCGACAACCTTTTTACACCATTTGCTATGCAATTTGTCAATTTGCCAGCGATTGGCAGGAAATAGGAGAAGGGGAGAACGGAAGGGAAGTGTGCAGAGTGCCAAATGCATTCTTCTTTCTCCACCCGCAAAATAAAATTGCGAAGCGAACGTCGCTTAACCACAAAAATCATTGCTCAACTCAATTGTTTTTTTTTCCTTTTCTCTTTTTGATACCCTACATGCATTGAAAGACTGTGAAAGTTAAAGGACAACATATCACGATTATATAGAATATATATTATTGATTGATATTTGAACTTCTGCGAAACTATGACTGGATTTTTGTAGAGTTCAAGCAACTTACATAAAACGTGAAATAAATTAGTAGATGAAGAATTAAATTTATAATTTTTTTATTAAATATTACAGAGATATGAACTTAATAAAAATTTAAAGTTTTTTTTGTAAGACTAACATTTTTGAGTGACTACTGCCATAATTTAAGGGCGTTAAATAATAGCCCTATAAATATAAAATAAATATCTGTATCTTGTGCGAAACAATAAGAATATATTACTTGTGCTCTTTATATATGAATGAAATTGAAAAACAAAGAAACAAAGATTACAAAACTTTAAAAAATAATACTTTACAAAAATTCAGTCGGAGAACTAATTTGTTACTAGAACTCCAAAAATGAAGTATTGTTCCTTTTATAATTCAAGTTCCTATGTATACAAAACACTATAAATGTTTTACTAAGGCTTCACTTAATATTTCTCTTTTCGAAGTACAGGGTATATCACAGTCGATACAGCCGCACATTGAGCGCAATTTACCCTTTTGACTTTTGCAACCCTCGCAGCGACCAACAACATCAGCTTCCTCTGCTTCCTCAATAAAAATAATTTCGTGTAATCCTGTGCGCGTGCTCTCAATTATTATGAAGCGATTTCACCTATTGCAATGTGCTGCACATTCACGCACACACACATACGCACACACATATTTCAATACATGCATATGTTTGAGTGAAAACTATGTCCTGTCTCTGGCATGTTGTAGTTATTTTTGTTTGAATGCTCAGATTCGGATTTATTCACTAACAGGATTAAGAGTCCTTTGGCTATTGTCTCATTACTTCTGAATACTACAAATTATCCATTTAAAAGAAAATAAATTCATATAAAAAACTAATTATTTGTACTATTCTCATTATTTTCATTTCATTTTTGAACTATTTAATATTATATTTTTAAATATTTCATGAATTTTTCTAAAAATCCCTATTCTAAAATGGAACAACCTTCATAAAAAAGTTCTGTAAGAGTTTATTATAAGTTTTAAAATAATATGCAATGTTATATTTATAAGAACTTGCTTATTAATCTAAGCGTAGAGCATCACTTAGTCTTTTCTTTCTTTTTGCAATGTTATTTAATGTTTTCATGAACTCAATGAATGCAGCGAAGGTTTCCGAAATGAGAATACAAAGGATAATGCTTGCTGTGTTATTGCGACGCAGCCAAAGACTTTTGTGCAGCACTGTAAGAGCTGCGTATTTCTTGGTCAATAGTCAACCTTCTTCGCCGCTGTTCCCTCATCACTATCCCTCACTCTCTCTATCCCTCACTCTCTCTCTCTCTGTTTTGTTCCCCATTCATTGGAACTCATTTATTTCGTGTACTGCATTGTGAAATCTTTTCAATGAAAACATAGTTATATATAATTTCTTAATGCGATTTAGGAATTAAATCAGTTTGCAAATTATTCAAGATATTAATTACTGCGCCCATTGCAAAAAGGATTTGTATTTCCCAACAACAATTTAATACACAACAATCAAAGTAATACCACATGTAAATTTGCTGTTTAACTAGGATTAAGAATCATTTATTTCGTATTAATTATTGTGATTCCATTGCAGAGAGAATTTATATTTCTCTAGTATAATTTAATAATTAAGTGAAAATTGCTTCAAATAATATTTAGATTCATTTATACTACAAATTATTCAAGATATTTATTGCAAATTTGAATGAATGTTGCTGAAAGCATTTAACTACATTTAAGTTTGCTAGCTTTAAACCAATTTGATATATTTTAATTTGCGTCAAGAGTTGAAAACTTGCTTCAAAAACATTTCCATTCTACGAGTACTTTGCGCATATGCAATATTTATTTTGGGGTCTCTTGTGATTAATTCGCAAACAAAGTAATTAAAGTGCACGTCAATTATAAACATAATTACGCTCATAAACAAATTGCTCTCAACACTCGTTTCTCAGAGCTGTCCCACAGCTGAATCGCATAGGGCAAAAACGCGCAAAGTAAATAAACAAAATTTACGAGTTCCTGCCAACAGCACGAAAAAAAAAATACAACACAAAAGGCAAAAAGGCATTTCTATTGAAAAATTGAAAATGAGTTGAGTTGAGTTGAGAGTTGTGCAAAATAAAATAAGCAGCAAGCAGCACGTGTTATCGACGCGACAACCAAAATGACGACCAAGTGCTCCAAGTGCTCCACTTTATTATTATTACTTAGTTCTCTACTTTTTTTTTCTTTTCGCTTTTTTTGTTTGTTCCTAACTGAAAAACTGGACTTGCATCTGGAGTTGCAGTTGGCCTGGCTTGTCGTTGTCGTTGCTTTTTTTTTGCTGCTGCTAATTCATGGAAATTTATGGTTAATGACAAGAACAATGGCAGCAACTACTTAGAAAGAAAATAAGCAAATGTGCGCGCTGAGCGTGCACAACTAAAAAGCACTCGTCAAAGTAAAGTTGAAGCTATGATTTGAGAATTTAAAAATAGTATTTTCAGGAATCATCGCAAAGTTTGTTACACAAATTTGGTATATTGATAAACTAATGTATTTAAAATATACCAAATATCCATCAAAAGCAATCTGATCGCAACCAAATGTTCAGGAATCATCTCAAAGCTTCTTCCTGTTTCATAATTTGGTATAAGAATATACTAATACATTCAACATATACCATAAAGAAATATACCAGATTATCAGCTAAAGCAATCTGATCGCAACCAAATGTTCAGGAATCATCTCAAAGCTTTATTTTGCCTGTTGCATAAATTTGGTATACAAATATACTAATACATTCAACATATACCATAAAGCAATATACCAGATTGTCAGCAAAAGCAATCTGATCGCTACCAAATTTTCAGGAATCATTTCAAAGCTTTATTTCCTAATGCATAAATTTGGTATAAAAATATACTAATACATTCAACATATACCATGAAGAATACCATCAAGAAATATACCAGATTGTCAACACAACCAATCTGATCGCAACCAAATTTTTTGAATTTATCGCAAAGTCTTTTACACAAATTTGGTATATATATAAACCAATGCATTTAAAATATACCAAATATCCATCAAAAGCAATCTGATCGCAACCAAATGTTCAGGAATCATCTCAAAGCTTCTTCCTGTTTCATAATTTGGTATAAGAATATACTAATACATTCAACATATACCATAAAGAAATATACCAGATTGTCAGCTAAAGCAATCTGATCGCAACCAAATGTTCAGGAATCATCTCAAAGCTTTATTTCCTAATGCATAAATTTGGTATAAAAATATACTAATTCATTCAACATATACCATAAAGAATACCATCAAGAAATATACCAAATTGTCAACACAATCAATCTGATCGCAACCAAATTTTCTGGAATTATCGCAAAGTCTTTTACACAAATTTGGTATATATATAAACCAATGGATTTAAAATATACCAAATATCCACCAAAAGCAATCTGATCGCATCCAAATGTTCAGGAATCGTCTCAAAGCTTTCTTTTGCCTGTTGCATAAATTTGGTATAAGAATATACTAATACATTCAACATATACCAATTGCAACAGCATGTGAATAAGTCGCAAATAGAATATGTAAAATATTTTTCTTGCACTTCGCTGACCACAACTCGAGCATGCTCTGCAGCACTTGCCACCACGCAGTGGCAAATTGCGAGCAATTTCAGAGTGGCTGCGCTTTCTGGTTTCTCATTAAAAGCAAATTTGCCTGGGCGACACAACGACACAACAACGAGAGCAGCAACTGACCCACACTAAACTGTGTTAATAAGCCCAAGCCCAAGCACAGTTGTTGTTCGTTGTTGTTGTTGTTTGGACTTTGCGTTGTCTGAGAATGCGGGCGTTGCGTGGGCGTGGACAGCAACGAGACATCGAGAGACCGAAAGTGCAAGTTGCAACTCGTTGTTGTAAGTTGTTTGTTGTCCATTGGCTGAGTTGCCGAGTTGGTGGCAATTGTCAGTTTCGCTGGCAGCTTTATGACATCTGGCATGCAATTATGTATGCGAACTGCGAATTCTTGTGGCGATTTCATTATGCAATGCCACCTTTTTATTTGAGTATTACATGTGTATAATATAATATTCATGTCTGCAGCGAAGAATAGTGCACAAAAAAGTTAACAGATTGTTTCGTTGAATAGCATGTAATTTCATGCAATTGCTGAAATTATTAAATCAGTTCGATCTGATTTATTTGTAGTAGTGATTATTAAGAGCTGTTGAAGTATGAAGTTAAAGTTGAAAGTGTTAAAGTTTTAAAAGGTGTCATTCACTATAATACATATTTCTATTTGTGACTAACTCTGTGCTTTAAGTTTACCCAGTTTTAAAAATGTTTCCAGAACAAACTTGTATGTTACTCTTAACAATAAGGAGCGCCATAATAA